>NW_017803080.1:62142-69454 GCF_001625305.1 Branchiostoma belcheri | reverse complement strand
AAGTGAAGCACGTTTAAAAACGGTGCACCAGAATATAATATTAATAATAATGTTTAAGTCAATACAATTGTTAAAATACATTACACTCTCTTTAACAACAAATCCCTCCTGGCAGCCAGAGGCTGAATTGCATGGGAGCTGTTTACACAAGAGTTTACTAACAATAAAAAACGTCATATCTCTATATCAAACATATCTATAAACATTTCATGGACAGGGTATATTTAAAAAAAAAATTAACAACCACTAAATTAAAACGGTTAGAATAATCAGGTCAGACGTTATTACAAGTTTAGGACAGTACCATGTGTAGTATTGCACTTGAGCGATATCTCTCAGTCCTACAGTAAATACTGTTCAGTTTTTTTAGTGGGAAATTTGTGCAAATGTGAAAGAAAATTTGTGTCAATGTTAAGGGCACTTTGTATAAATGTTAAGGCAAAAGCACAACAAGTCCAAATCCAGGACGTCTTATGTAGAGGCTGAAACTCCTCCATTACTACAAATGTCATGATTAAATTTAGGATGTGTTCAAGGACTTGAACAAAAGGTTGCTTGGCGTTAAATGTAGTTAACGCAAATATGCTGCCCCCTCTGTGAGTAAATTTTTTTCTAGTAAACAGAGTACTAATGAACTATTGTTACTACACGACACTAAAGGAGCTGTCGAAATTACCTCCCTTGTGTTTGTGTAATACAATTATGACAGATATGATGTAATTTTTTTTTTTTTACGCTGAAGGCCAGATCGCCAGAAGGTTCTGTGGGGCTCGGTCGGCGCTCTGTCCACGCTGAGAGGAACTCGCTCAAAGGGTAGGTCCTGGCAACTTGTGATATTTTATCTTTAAATGTAGGATATCCCTACGGAATTCAATATTGATTTAATGAAATATGAATGCCTAGAACACATAACGACGTGGCAACCTATGAAAAGTTTTCTTAAAAAGGTATGGTATCTTTATATCCTTTTTTATGATTCTGTATGTTGGAGACTTGTCAACAAAATTATTAAAACACTTCCTTGACATTGTTTCTTCATCTTAGACGAACACCGTTCAACATGGGAGCCTGGACTTACAGCAAAGTCTTCCTTCTCCTGTACATGACCACGATGTGGCAAAGTACCCCTGTGTACGGCCTCACTACGCAGGAAGCGGACCAGCTGAAAAGTCAGTATAATAAGTAATTATCCTCCTGATTGTTTTCATTTTTTTTTATTCCAACATTTCATGACCAAACGTGGCGACGGCACACTCAAGTTATATCAACTTATCTTATGCCGCCACCAACACAGAGTACGATTACAGGACAGGGCAATACTCATTTCCACTTGAGTTAAGGGCAAAAGATCGGTGGCATGTCAGGACTCGAACCCGGGACCTCTAGGTTCCGAGTCAAGCACTCTGCCGCTACGCCACACGACCCCATTGTTTTTACTTTCTTCTGAAAGCAGCGCAATATCTTTGAGTAGGTTCTAACTTTACGACCCTCGGCAAAGAGGCAAAAGTGATTAAAAAAATGTGACGGAATCATTGAATGTCTTCTTTACATTAAGGTTATAACTTAACGACATTTACTATGAAGGCTTGAACAATTTCTGGCCTAAGGAAGGGGGATCATAGGACTTTTTTTCTTATAATAAGAAAATTATAGGTTTACATGTACATCATTCGCTAAGAAAGCTTACTTGTATCGGATTTTTTTTACAATGTACGTGTTTTCATGTACGATGTTCACTAGGTCTACTGTCAGAGGTGACGGCGAAGGTTGAAGAGGCGAGAGTGGAGGTGAGAAACACCCGGCTCTACTCCCTGGGACAGAGACTCGTCTTCACCACTGCCCCCGAGCATGGTAAGATTCTTAACGTCATTTCCCCTTTTATAGACATTTGTTTAGAGATTTTTGTGTTGATTTATTAAAACATATCCACTTTTAAATTGGCTAAGTATTGTTTCTGTGGTGTCAACACACAGGTAAGGCATAGGAAAACCATGTTATGTCCCAGCTTCCTGAAAAAAACATTGATTAGTTGGTAGGCTAGGATTCTCTTTTTCTTTTTTTCTTTTTAGATTAAGACAGGTGATCCAACAAATACATGTTAATGTAAAAAATAAATTACTCGTACCTTAGGATCAGGGTTGTCTATAACAGCCATCCCGCCGTTTTCTTGTGAGTAAGGGGCAAATATTTCACCCAAGTTACTCACCTGACATTAATACACAAACGTTGACACAGAAACAGCCTTCACCTGCGAGAGGGGCACCCTACAGCTGTCTTGCTCGGACAGAAAGACGCTGTTGATCGTGGAGGCGAACTATGGCAGGACGACCGCCTCCCACTCCTGTGCCTGCTCCACCTGTCGTACCAACTGCCGCGCGGCCACAAGCCTGGCCGTGGTCAGGGCCACCTGTCAGGGCAAGCGGCAGTGCTCAGTGACAGCGAGTTCCAGTGTTTTCGGTGGAGACCCTTGTTACGGAGTGCAGAAGTACTTGGAGGTATCATACCGCTGTATCACAGGTGAGCTCACGGTTTTATTAGAATATTCCGCCTTTTCCTCAAATAATTCCCCTTTAAACTAGACAGTGATCCCTGAGTGACCATTTAATAAACAAATTTGGATTAGAGATGTACACGTTCAAGGTTCAAGGTTGGATTTGTGGGATTCTTGGCTTTATAATTGGTATATAAATACCACCAGGTAAATGCGTGACTTAGAGTACACAAAAACAATTATTTCCATGTTGAACCCCCCCCCCCCCCAATCCAAAGCCACTTATTCCCAGCCTACAAAGAGACCATCCTGATCTCCAATTCAACCTTCTGTCAGTTTCGTTAACACCATGCCCCACTTATATTTATTACTTGATTATTAAAAAAATTGGATACAGAGGTAAAAATTCAGGCGCCCTTATTTTTCGCTTGTGTTTCCCTGCAGAAAGCAACGTCGCTCTTCGCAAGACGGCAAGTTGTAGTTCTGCTCCATCACACTGGGGACCTGAGAAGGCTGTAGACGGTTCCAGGGGTACGAGGGTAACCTGGTACAATCAGTGCACTCACACTAACCGCGTGTACCAGCCGTGGTGGAAGGTGGACTTAGGAGGCACCTACCCAGTCAACCGGGTCAGCGTCCTGAACAGGGGCGACTGTTGTGGTAAGTACAAGTTTCTCTATAATGTCTTGAACAGGAAAAGGAACCATGGTTCTGGCACATGTTTTATGTATAACATCACAAATTTAGCGGGACGCGCATCCAGGCGCGCGGAGTTATTCGCGCTCACTTCCCGATCGTATGCGCCGTGCCTTTCCGTTTCCGTTACCAGTGCGCCCACTTCGGCATCGAATGTGATTTGCCACACGAAACATCCGTCAGCCAAATCACGAAATCGCCAGGGCACGTAACCAGGGTCGCGGGGCCAAGTTAGCTTACAACCCGACTGTGAGCGACATTTCTACCTGGCATTAGTGTACTACTACGGCAGTTTACGGTGGGGCTTAAAATACACCCTTGCCGGACACCGATTTTAAGAGGAAAAGTTTCGCTTAGGCCATTCCTAGTTTTGACACTGGCTTCGGACTGGTTGTCTAAGGGTTTGATTATGTCGAAGAGTTTGCCTGAAATGCCGTTTGAGAGAAGTTTAAATAGCAGTCTCTAATGCCAAATGTAGTCAAAGGCTTTTGATAGGTCGACAAAACAAGCGAATAAGCGTTTCCAAACCGCGTGTGTCTAGAGTTTTCAATATGACGATGTTATGTGATATCCTGTAGTTTTTTTTTTTTTTGAATCCTGTTTGTTTTGATTTCATGATTTTATTTTCTTCAAAGAAGGTTGACAGTCTTTAGTTTAGCATTGAGGAGAAAAGCTTTCCTAAGCAGCTGATAATGGCCATCCCACGATAATTATATGGGTAATTTTTTTCGCCCATTAAAATGGGGACAATATAACTTTCTTAATAGAGGGGTCAGTAAAATTCGTTTTCCTGCTTTAAGTATTTCGTTGATGACCATGTCCCCTACGCTGGCTTTTTTTGTGTTATTGTTGTTTTTAATGGTGTGTATTGCGTCGATGATTTCAGACACCGTAATTGGGTTATCTAGAGGCCTGGGATTGACTTACATTTCTGGAGTACTTGGAGTTTGCGTAGAATGTTTTTAGTAGTAACTTTTTCATAGTTAAAGTCAAAGATTTTTTCTGTTTTAGTCTGCATTCGTTGTGGATGTTTTTAAAGTGCTCAACCCAAGTGTCCGCTGGTAGATCTTCTTGGTGTACTGAGTCGGTATTTTTTAATTCTTTAAAGTACGTTCCAGAAGGCGGTGGCGTTGTTTTCTTAAAGATTCTGAAGGCGCATTAGACAGTTATTTTAAACAGTTTACTGGACATTACATGTCCGCTATCATTTTTTTGTGGACATGTAACATGTAGCGAAGCTACCGTCGTATCCTTTGGTGACCTTGAATACTGTAATGATTCTTTACACCAGTATGAATAACACAATGCAGACTTTTGGTCGACATGACATGTCTGCAAAACTCGTTTAAACCTGCAAGCATGGAGAGTCAAACATACCCCATTCACGGCTCAAAATGACCGTTACGGCTGTCCCAAAAATCTTGTTTTAGGGATTTTTGAAAAATGGCCTTAATTTTGAATAATGGGTAATTTACTGCGAAAAATGTAAAAAAAAAAATTCAATTTTTTCACCAACATATCGACAAAAGCTAGACTTAAAATCAGAAATTAAAAAAATCCCTAAAACACGATTTTTGATTTTATTCCCAGTCGTTGAAAAATATAAAAATCGGGGATCTGGGGTAATATACGTAGCCAGGTATAAACGATGTTTGCCTAAAACATGACATGACTTGTGGTCGAAAACCCAAAAAAAATCGTCTTTCAGAGAGAAATTTTGCAAAACAATTGATTTAACATAAACAGCTAATACTAAAAGAACGTTAAAGCAATAATTTCATTTCAATTTGACGAAATTTACTATTGAATCATTTTTGTTTATTTTCAAGTGTTTTACGGGTAGTCCAAAACAGGCCAAAATAGCGTCTTGTAACCGGATACTTTTTAGAACGCGCCTAGCAATGGGAAAGAATGCCGTAGTGACCGCCGTGAATGTGACCTCAGCATAACAAAGGCTTTCTAACTACCCGTAGATGCTGTGGTTGTGTAGTTGCCGTGTATCGGCTTGACGTGGCGAGGCTAGCGGGTCGGACCGTTTTTTTTTTACGGTCCGACTTCGTTTCTGTCCCGATAGGCCAGTAAAGTTCAACGGCTTGGGGAAAGGTATGCTGTAAGAAAGGTTTCCTAAATACCCGTAGTTGTATCCTGTCAGGAATAAGTGGTGTAAGTTCGATCCCCCCAGCGGCTTGTTCTGGAACTGCAGGTTAGTTTTTGGTAAAAACTTTTAAAGCCAATAAGTCCAGATAGCATCATCATATTTTTATCATTGTATGTAGGTAGCTGAGAAAGAGTTGTACACAATTAAATGCAAATTATGCAAATGAGGACTTAATGTACATGATTAATGAGAAAATTCTAAAATTACAGTGTTTTATATATATAATAGTACTGCTATACATGTAGCCTAACGAGTAGTAAGAAGGCCTATTCATGTCGACTGGGCCTACGTGAATAGGCCCGTATATACATGTATGCACTGACCTGCTCGCTAACCTTTCTGATTTATGAAACAAAAAGATATTCAAGAATGACTATCCGCACAAGCAAATGATACTTTTATTCACTTGTACATTGTAGAATACAAAAAGTATTCCGATAGAAGTCGCCATAAACGCTGCATACTAAACTACCGTAAATTACGTTTGTAAACCTGTATTGTCTTGTACATATATAGGAGATCGACTGAGAAACTTTATGGTGAGAGTTGGCCCGAATGAGGACTTCACCCGGAATGACCAGTGTGGGGAGACTTACACGGCCACTCCGCGGAATGGAGCGACAGTCGTGGTGTACTGCGACCAGCCGATGACCGGCCGTTTCGTCTCCATTCAGCTGATCGGACGGGCGGACAACCTCCAACTCTGCGAGGTGGATGTCTTCGCTGAAACGGGTGAGAAAGAAACCGAGATTTTTTTATGATTCTTACCTTAAATTTCTTTCTTGGTCTTGGTCCTCTCTGTGTGACTTACATACCGTGCATGGGTTTTCATCGGTAAACTAATACAACTAAAACAAGGAGAAGTCGTAGACATCATCCCTCCATGAAATAGCTTGTTATTTTGTAATCTTTTGGTGTATTTCAATAGAGATATTATGAGTCAAACTTTGTTTTTATCAGCAGAATGATTTGTGGTGGCACTTTGTACTGGAAGGGGTTGCCTATATTTATCAAGCTGTCATGTGCAAGCGTTGAGTGTCTTGTTACCATGGTTTGTTTACTTTGATGGCCTGCAGGTCATTTGCCTGTACATGTAGGTCAATGACCAGACAGGCAAATGACCTGCAGACCAGACAAACAAGATTTATTACCTCGGTCCTGACATCAACAGCCTCAGGAATTTCAATGATACACAAAATTTCACCTTCAAATTACCCACCATCTGCAGACACAAATTTGAACAACTGACTAAACATGTACATCACAGACCCTACTTTGGATCAATAAACTATCATTAACAGCACTAACAGACAATCAATCAACCAACCAACCATATTGAGGTGAGGTCAATGACCTCTCAAGCACACATAAACAAATTCAACCCATTCAATGACCCAAACACAACCAGACGATATTTTCTGCAGACTCTGTCTAGGGTAAAAATAGATTGGATGCCTGGGCCTGACCTGCCAGCTGGAGGTATAAACAAAAACACTCCGTCCAAAGTTTGGGGTCAAACAGACCATCCTATTATGAAATAGGGGTGAAAAATGTGAAAAATCCTTTTAAATTAAGCAATACAAATATACGACAACCTGCTAATGCACTCCAAAACACAAAGAGACTCAACAACTACCCGCATACCAAATATCATACCCAACCATCCACCAGATTTTCCAAACATTCAACACAAAAAGTCCAACGTTAAACATTTTGTAAATATCAAACGCAAACAGCTAGGGGACTCAAATTTAAACCACTAAACCATGGTAATAACAACAACCTGCTACCTTAATATCGCACAAACAGTCCATAACGCGACAACAATAGAATAAGAAAATTAAACTGCAGTACCAAGGTCAATCACCAGGGGCTCAAAGTCAACCTACAATCTCCAAGGCCCCATCCATCAATCTGCCAAATATCATACAGTTCCTTCTCACCGATCTTCAGATATCAGACCAAAC
>NW_017803080.1:60749-62122 GCF_001625305.1 Branchiostoma belcheri | reverse complement strand
ACGCAATGTCTGCCACTCCGTTTCCACTTCCAAAGATTCAATGTCCTTATGGGTGACAGAGTCTGGGCTTTCTCGACGTCTCTGTGCAGCTGACAGCCTCGCAAAGTAACTACTGATCTGCTTTGCACTCCTCAATTCGCTAGGCTCGAACAACAGCTCCCCATCTTCACCTCGTGCATACTGCATGTCCTGTGAGACTTGTGATGCGTCTGTCTTCTGACCAGGCGTGGCCCCATGGTTAAAGATGTCAGTTAGGTACTAGTATGTCTTTACTTTCTCTGACATTCTCTGGCCTCTTTTGACTTTTCGGATTGCCCAGCCTTCACTGATTGACCGATTTAAGGGGGTTCCTGCGATGTCAGATTCTTCTCCAGCCTGCTGTGTACTTAACTGGCCATGAGCTATTCCAGTGATAGCCTGAGCCCATTGCTTACGTATCCTATCATATGTGGATTCCCGCTCGAGTTCCTTAAAATGTTTTCCGACATTCAAGTGTTTGTCCAGCTCACAGGTTGATTCGAACGTTACCACACACCCCGACTTAGGGCAATGGAAAAGGGACTTTGCACCTTCACCCGATACTGTAATGTGGCCTATGCGTGGTTGTGCAGGATCAAACGGCTGTGTGATGAGCGTAGGAATGTCCTGCACCTGTGGAAAGGCACCTGTGTTGAGAAGGGCACCGACTCCTGTTTCGATGGTGTAAGCTCTTATACTGTCATCCTCATACTGGAAGTTATTCAGTGCTTTTACTCCCTCCCATTTCAGCCCAGAATGCTCCCGGCCTGGAGCCATTTGAGCCACAGCTATCCTGCAACCTTTGACTCCGCCATGTGATTCTAGAGCCTCCTTCATGTCTTTGGCAGTCGAGACATTGTGTTTCTCGTTTACATAGCGTCTTATGTGGGACTTCATGGTTTGGTTGCGATTTTTCTGTCGCAGATATCCTTGCCAGCCTGTGGGTCGGAGAAGTCATAACGCAAGACTGGTAATACCAGTTCTGCGACCAATCATGGGTAGGGAGAACAGAAGTTGGACACATTGGTAACAGCCTGCGTTGTAAGACCTTAGGAATACCTTTGTGAGTGCTGGTTTCTCGGCCTTGATATTGTGGAAAACATTTTCCAGTATAGATGCCACTGAGCTCCAGTCCTGTCGGCAATTGTCGACGACGTGGACAAAACACTCTACAGCATGTTCTCCATCATGTTCCTTGGTTATCACCGCTGTCACGTGCCAGCTCTTACCGCGTTTGCCAAAAAAGTTTTCCCAGAAAGTATTAATTGGAACTTGGAAGGAATAGAATGGTGTAATCTATCTTACGTTCTTGCTAAACTTTCAGCACCCAGCCATCAAAGCATGTCACCTGACTA
>NW_017803080.1:59168-60699 GCF_001625305.1 Branchiostoma belcheri | reverse complement strand
AAACACAAAGAGACTCAACAACTACCCGCATACCAAATATCATACCCAACCATCCACCAGATTTTCCAAACATTCAACACAAAAAGTCCAACGTTAAACATTTTGTAAATATCAAACGCAAACAGCTAGGGGACTCAAATTTAAACCACTAAACCATGGTAATAACAACAACCTGCTACCTTAATATCGCACAAACAGTCCATAACGCGACAACAATAGAATAAAAAAATTAAAATGCAGTACCAAGGTCAATCACCAGGGGCTCAAAGTCAACCTAAACAATCTCCAAGGCCCCATCCATCAATCTGCCAAATATCATACAGTTCCTTCTCACCGATCTTCAGATATCAGACCAAACATGAAACGGAGTAAAAACAATACCCCCCATTTACATGGAGGGTAAAAAAAGATAGCAAAAAACTAAACAATATCAGATAAATAAACGACAATTCTCATCTGAAAGACAACATTAATGAGAAACCTTACATAGGCAAGCTCCTTTTCCGTCATGGGGCTCTGGAACTTGTGGTTACCAACGTACCCAATAGTTCCATATTTTGCTTATGTTTTGACACCTGTATGCCTCCACACAGTCCTTCAGTACACCAGCCTGGGTTGTTGGAGGGACTCTCATACCCGCGCCATGGCGTATCTAGAGGGGACGAATTCACTCTTGGATGGTGACTACCAGAGCCGTCATCACGCCATCCAGAAGTGTTACCTGGCAGCACTGTCTCGTGACTTCACCGTGTTTGGTGTACAGCATGGCGGACAGTGTTTCGGGTCTGCTAATGGCATCAACACTTACAACAGGTACGGACCTACTACAACCTGCGCAGCGGACGGCGAAGGCGGGGCTTGGGGAAATGAGGTCTACAAGATTACAGGTACACACTATTAGGCAGGTGTAGATGCCAAATGCGATGATAATGTTTGCATGGTGATATTGTAGTAATGTTATATTGTATCAAACTTGGAACAATTTTCACACATGCATACACACACACACTCACACACACACACACACACACACACACACACACACACACACACACACACACAGACACACGGATGTACATGTTCACACACACATACTCACACGTACACAAAGCACAAACGCTTGCAAGAATGATTGCACATGCGCACGCACACGAAAGCAAAGACACTTAAAGACACACACACACAAATACACGGGTCTGCCTAAATACCTCAACCGACCTTAACCGACCTCAACCGACCGCGTAATGGGTTAATATGCAGTATACATGGCTAACAACCTTTTCCAACGCTCTGGATACATTGTCTATGCTTGTTTGAATGAAATTTAAAAGCATGAAGGGATCGACATCCAACTATTAATATAAATGATCTGTCTAGCCAACCCCGAAGTTCGTTGGTTGGTTCCGGGGAGCGTTCCTCCTTGAGGTCAATGGAGGTCAAGCCGGTAGGCGTACGTGCTTAGCAGCTTGGATGTCAGGCAGGGAAACACTCTATATATAGCTATTATGAGTTGGTTATGATAGTATTTGTG
>NW_017803080.1:52038-59148 GCF_001625305.1 Branchiostoma belcheri | reverse complement strand
ACTTTCTTTGCATTGTGGTAGTATTCATATTGCATCTGCATAGTTTTTATTCAGTTGGGTAAAGATCCGGCTAAATCTCTCTGTGCAATCACATGCCATTTCTTCTTGAACCATTTTTTTAAAACGAAAATCCCCCAAAAGACCCTCCTCCCACGACTCCCAGTATGTGTGTCCCACGTCAATGACAATTGTTTTTTACTAAGTAGATGTTCCTCTATCCAGAAAAAGTAAAAGTGTTCACCAAAGCCACTGTGAGTCGGAGTTAATGCCTCATAAAAATGACTAAAATTTAAGATGCCAAAATTCTGCTTTTAATGGTTCTTTTCAACCCCCATGTACACCCTTTAAACATCAATGCCCAAGTCCCAAATTTTGTTATGAAAGACGTAAGACATAGGTATATATGGAAATCAAACAGCAATATTGTTTTCTCTGATAGAAATTGCGGGGCAGCGATCGTAATTTTCATAATTTTGATACGAAATATGGGGGATTTTGAGGGTCTCCAAGGGGGTCTCCAGAACTCTGATACAAAACACACCCAGGGAGTTTTAATCATATGGCTGTTAATACTTCCCCATACCTATCCCACATACAAAATATGAGCGGATTTGGCTGACCCCTATGTTCCGGGTTTTGGTGATGTTTGCCTGGTTTTCTCATGCAATGACTCTTAAGGCCATAACTTATTAACATTTACAATTGAGGCTTGAACAATTTCTGGCCTAAGGAAGGGGGGATCATAGGACTTTTTTCTTATAATAAGAAAATTATAGGTTTAAATGCACATCATTCGCTACGAAAGCTTACTTGTATCGGATTTTTTTTACAATGTACGTGTTTTCATGTACGATGTTCACTAGGTCTACTGTCAGAGGTGACGGCGAAGGTTGAAGAGGCGAGAGTGGAGGTGAGAAACACCCGGCTGTACTCCCTGGGACAGAGACTCGTCTTCACCACTGCCCCCGAGCATGGTAAGATTCTTAACGTCATTTCCCCTTTTATAGACATTTGTTTAGACATTTTTGTGTTGATTTATGAAAAAATATCCACTTTTAAATTGGCTAAGTATTGTTTCTGTGGTGTCAACACACAGGTAAGGCATAGGAAAACCATGTAATGTCTCCGCTTTCTGAAAAAAACATTGATTAGTTGGTAGGCTAGGATTCTCTTTTGCTTTTTTTTCTCTTTAGATTAAGACAGGTGATCCAACAAATACATGTTAATGTAAAAAAATGAATTACTCGTACCTTAGGATCAGGGTTGTCTATAAAAGCCATCCCGCCGTTTTCTTGTGAGTAAGGGGAAAATATTTCACCCAAGTTACTCACCTGACATTGATACACAAACGTTGACACAGAAACAGCCTTCACCTGCGAGAGGGGCACCCTACAGCTGTCTTGCTCGGACAGAAAGACGCTGTTGATCGTGGAGGCGAACTACGGCAGGACGACCGCCTCCCACTCCTGTGCCTGCTCCACCTGTCGCACCAACTGCCGCGCGGCCACCAGCCTGGCCGTGGTGAGGGCCGCCTGTCAGGGCAAGCGGCAGTGCTCAGTGACAGCGAGTAGCAGCGTTTTCGGTGGAGACCCTTGTTACGGAGTGCAGAAGTACTTGGAGGTATCATACCGCTGTATCACAGGTGGGAATACGGTTTGTTAGAAAGTTCTACAATTTTCCTCAAATTATTCTTCTTTAAACTAGACAGTGATCCCTGAGTGACCATTTAATGAACAAATTTGGATTTGAGATGTACAGGTTCAAGGTTCAAGGTTGGATTTGTGGGATTCTTGGCTTTATAATTGGCATATAAATACCACCAGGTAAACGCGTGACTTAGAATTCACAAAAACACTTATTTCCATTTTGACCCACTCCCCCCCCCCCCATCCAATGCCACTTATTCCCAGCCTACAACATGACCATCCTGATCTCCAATTCAACCTTCTGTCAGTTCGGTAACACCATGCCCCACTTATATTTATTACTTGATTATTAAAAAAATAAGATACAGAGGTAAAAATTCAGGCGCCCTTATTTTTCGCTTGTGTTTCCCTGCAGAAAGCAACGTCGCTCTTCGCAAGACGGCAAGTTGTAGTTCTGCTCCATCACACTGGGGACCTGAGAAGGCTGTAGACGGTTCCAGGGGTACGAGGGTAACCTGGTACAATCAGTGCACTCACACTAACCACGTGTACCAGCCGTGGTGGAAGGTGGACTTAGGAGGCACCTACCCAGTCAACCGGGTCAGCGTCCTGAACAGGGGCGACTGTTGTGGTAAGTACAAGTTTCTTCATAATGTCTTAAACAGGAAAAGGAACCATGGTTCTGGCACATGTTTTATGTATAACATCACAAATTTAGCAGGGCGCGCATCCAGGCGCGCGGAGTTATTCGCGCTCACTTATGCTTAGGTCACATTTGAAACGGCACCCGTTCGGCATGTCCTCGGCGTAGACGCCGGCCGGCGTCATGACGCCGAGCGTGCGCCGTACTGTCAGGGTCACAATTAAATGTTCCTTTACGGCTCCCTGTCGGGGCCTGCTTGTGCTCCGGCCGGCGGCTCTCATTAATATTCATAAACTTTTGCGGCCGGTTTCTGTCAGGGACCCGTCCGGTGCCCGGTCAGTCGCCCGTCTTGACCCGTACGGCGTGTGGTAGGGTGCCGACCGGCTCTTACAGTTCGGCCGGGCAGCTGTCAGGTCCCTGGCGGGTTCCTGGCGGGATCCCGACGGGCTCCTCTCGTGTTTTTGAGCAGGTACATATATAAGCGCTGCACTGCCTGCTACCGTTCACTTCAAGTAAAGAGTACACGTCAAGTAAAGAGTAGACTGAAGTTGGCGATGCAGCGTTCAGTGCAACCTGCAAACAACTTACAAGCCCGTCTGAGATTGAGATTGGTGACAACCTACATGTAGGTCTTCTGGCATTGGTAGCTGAAGAAGAGAGGCAGGCAGAACTGGTGCGTCGCAAAAGTAACCGAGGGCCTACTTTCGAAAGTACTTCAACAGTGACGCAGGAAGTACTTCAGCAGTGACGCAGGAAGTGTGCCGTGGCAGCTCCTTGCTATTCAGCAATAAAACCACTGAATATCGTTACTTCTGTTGAAATTTGGACTGAAAATAAATGCCAATAACTTCTGATTCCATTTTATTACGAAGGCATATGATGTAACAAGAGATAATATGAATGAATGAATGAAAGACCTTTATTGTACGTTTGTGCTCTAACAAGCTAAGTACAGGTCATGGATAGGCAAGGAAATGGATACAGCAATGATACTTGAACTATACATACTAATGTGATCTACTATTTACATTGTTCGACTTCTTCTTGCTTCTTGACACAGTTATAGATGTACGAGCATATAGAATTAGTGATACATGGTTTGTCAAGTTTCATAAGAAATAGGAATTTTTCTGATTCATTTAAATGTGCAAAGCTGGGGAACTTATCTATTATATAAGAATATAGGGAATCTCTCTCATTACTATATAATGTACAATTGACTACGAAATGATACTCATCCTCAATCTCAGATAATGTCAGACACATTCTATTCCTGTTATGATCTGTTTTATGAAGTTGGCAAGAGAGCTGTGCCGGCTGTTTTCCCTTGCCCTTCGACATTCTGACACACAAATACAAGGTGTAACACACACAAGTACACGAAGTAACACACACGTGGTGAACTGTGCGACGTAGTCTGAGGCAGGAGTTTATATATGCTCCCTATAATCCCCTTTTCCTGACCATCTGATGCACTGATCAGCACATGTGACGTCATAATCTTAGGCAGGTGCCTGTTCGGCCGCCTGACGGGTCCCGGGCAGTGAGGTTACGGCGTCGCTTCGGCGTATTTCGCCGAACGGGGCCCGAAGTGTTTTTAACTCTGAGTTAAAATCGATTCGGCGACCGCGCGGGGCCAAAAATAGGCCGGCAGCCGTCGGGAAGCCCGCCGGTCTCCGTCCAGGTCCCGTTCGGTAGTGCCAAAAAACACGCCGAACACGCGCCGAGCGGGCCCCTTTCTTGAATTGTGACCTAAGCATTACCGATGGTATGCACCATGCCTTTCCGTTACCAGTGCGCCCACTTCGGCATAGATCGAATGTGATTTCTCACACGAAACATCCTTCACGAAATCGCCAGGGCACGTAACCAGGGTCGCGGGGCCAAGTTATCTTACAACCCGACTGAGAACGACATTTCTACCGGGCATTAGTGTACTACTACGGAAGTTTACGTTGGGGCTAAAAATACACCCTTGCCGGACACCGATTTTAAGAGGAAAGGTTTCGCTTAGGCCATTCCTAGTTTTGACACTTGCTTCGGACTGGTTGTCTAAGTGTTTGATTATGTCGAAGAGTTTGCCTGAAATGCCGTTTGAGAAAAGTTTAAATAGCAATCCCTGATGCCAAATGTAATCAAAGGCTTTTGATAGGTCGACAAAACAAGCGAATAAGCGTTTCCATGCAGACCGTGTGTGTTTAGATATAAGTTTACAATATGACGATGTTATCTGATGTCCTGTAGTTTTTTTCTGAATCCTGTTTGGTTTGGTTTCATGATTTCATTTTCTTCAAAGAAGGTTGACAGTCTTTTGTTTAGTATTGAGGAGAAAAGGTTTCCTAAGCAGCTGATAATGGCCATCCCACGATAATTATATGGGTCATTTTTTTCGCCCATTAAAAATGGGGACAATATAACTTTCTTAATAGAGGGGTCAGTAAAATTCGTTTTCCTGCTTTAAGTATTCCATTGATGACCATGTCCCCTGCGCTGGCTTTTTTGTGTTATTGTTGTTTTTAAGGTGTGTATTGCGTCGATGATTTCAGACACCGTAATTGGGTTATCTAGAGGCCTGGGATTGACTTACATTTCTGGAGTACTTGGCGTAGAATGTTTTTAGTAGTAACTTTTTCAAAGTTAAAGAGTTTTTTTCTGTTTTAGTCTGCATTTGTTGTGGATGTTTTTAAAGTGCTCAACCCAAGTGTCCGTTGGTAGATCTTCTTGGTGTACCCTTTCATAATTTTTTAATTCTTTAAAGTAAGTTCCAGAAGGCGGTGGCGTTGTTTTCTTAAAGATCCTGAAGGCGCATTAGACAGTTATTTTAAACAGTTTACTGGACATTACATGTCCGCTATCATTTTTTTGTGGACATGTAGCATGTAGCGAAGCTACTGTCGTATCCTTGGGTGACCTTGAATACTGTAATGATTCTTTACACCAGTATGAATAACACAATGCAGCCTTTTGGTCGACATGACATGTCTGCAAAACTCGTTTTAACCTGCAAGCATGGAGAGTCAAACATACCCCATACACGGCTCAAAATGACCGTTACGGTTGTCCCGAAAACCGTGTTTTAGGGATTTTTGAAAAATGGCCTCAATTTTGAATTATGGGTAATTTACTGCGAAAAATGTAAAAAAATCAATTTTTTCACAAAAAATGTCGACAAAAACTAGACATAAAATCAGAAATTAAAAAATCCCTAAAACACGATTTTTGATCTTATTCCCAGTCGTTGAAAAATATAAAAATCGGGGATCTGGGGTAATATACGTAGCCAGGTATAAACGATGTTTGCCTAAAAACATGACATGACTTGTGGTCGGAAACCCGAAAAAATCGTCTTTCAGAGAGAAAATTTTGCAAAATCAATGATTTAACATAAACAGCTAATATTAAAAGAATGTTAATAGAATAATTTCATTTTAATTTGACGAAATTTACTATTGAATCATTTTTGTTAATTTTCAAGTGTTTTACGGGTAGTCCAAAACAGGCCAAAATAGCGTCTTGTAACCAGATACTTTTTAGAACGCGCCTAGCAATGGGAAAGAATGCCGTAGTGACCGCCGTGAATGTGACCTCAGCATAACAAAGGCTTTCTAACTACCCGTAGATGCTGTGGTTGTGTAGTTGCCGTGTATCGGCTTGACGTGGCGAGGCTAGCGGGTCGGACCGTTTTTTTTTTACGGTCTGACTTCGTTTCTGTCCCGATAGGCCAGTAAAGTCCATCGGCTTGGGGAAAGGTATGCTGTAAGAAAGGTTTCCTAAATACCCGTAGTTGTACCTGTCAGGAATAAGTGGTGTAAGTTTGATCCCCCTATCGGCTTGTTCTGGAACTGCAGGTTAGTTTCTGGTAAAAACTTTTAAAGCCAATAAGTCCAGATAGGATCATCATACTTTCATCATTGTATGTAGGTAGCTGAGAGAGAGTTGTACATAATTAAATGCAAATTATGCAAATGGGGACTTAATTTGCATGATTAATGAGAAAATTTCATAGTTACAGTGTTTTATATAATAGTACTGCTATACATGTAACCTAACGAGTGGTAAGAAGGCCTATTCGTGTCGACTGGGCCTACGTGAATAGGCCCGTATATATGCACTGACCTGCCCGCTAACCTCTTTGATATATGAAACAAGAAGATATTCAAGAATGACTATCCGCACAAGCAAATGATACTATTATTCACTTGTACATTGTAGAATACAAATAGTATTCATTGATAGAAGTCCCATAAACGCTGCATACTAAACTACCGTAAATTACGTTTGTAAACCTGTATTGTCTTGTACATATATAGGAGATCGACTGAGAAACTTTATGGTGAGAGTTGGCCCGAATGAGGACTTCACCCGGAATGACCAGTGTGGGGAGACTTACACGGCCACTCCGCGGAATGGAGCGACAGTCGTGGTGTACTGCGACCAGCCGATGACCGGCCGGTACGTCTCCATTCAGCTGATCGGACGGGCGGACAACCTCCAACTCTGCGAGGTGGATGTCTTCGCTGAAACGGGTGAGAAAGAAACCGAGATTTTTTTATGATTCTTACCTTAAATTTCTTTCTTGGTCTTGGTCCTCTCTGTGTGACTTACATACCGTGCATGGGTTTTCATCGGTAAACTAATACAACTAAAAAAAAAGATAGCAAAAAACTAAACAATATCAGATAAATAAACGACAATTCTCATCTGAAAGACAACATTAATGAGAAACCTTACATATGCAAGCTCCTTTTCTGTCATGGGGCTCTGGAAATTGTGGTTACCAACGTACCCAAAAGTTCCATATTTTGCTTATGTTTGATACCT
>NW_017803080.1:1858-48520 GCF_001625305.1 Branchiostoma belcheri | reverse complement strand
GGGCGTATGTACGGCGCTGTATGTACTGACTTCCTGAACATTTAGAAGTCATAGAATATGTTCAACTCGAGACATATAAAACATTTTCCAAATGGAGAAAAACCATAATACTGGGTAACTGTGGACTATTTTAGTTTTCCTTTAGATTAAACGATTCTTTCGTTATCAGCCTGGAACCCATAACTTCTCAGTCAACAACCTGCCCGAAGTTTACTACGGTCCGTGTCTATATACACGGCGCTGTATGTACTGAGTTCCTGAACATTTAGAAGTCATAGAATATGTTCAACTCGAGACAGATAAACCATTTTTCAAACGGAGAAAGACCATAATACCCGGGTAACTGTGGACTATTTTTACGCGACAATCTATTTATTTAGCATGTCCATGTTAGGAAAACACGGGGAATGCCCGCTTCTGTTGTTATGGCGTAATAAATGGAACACGTCCTTGCTTATTTGACATCAGATTTGTGTCGCTTGCTTGTAATTAGTGAATAAAAATTAAGGAGGCTGAACTCCCCATTCTAGTTTTAATCTTGTACTTTTCTCGGTGCATACCAGGGATTCCCTTAATAACGGGTCGGGGACGGAAATATCTGGCACGAGTTCGCGAGTTTATTTGTTTACTTGTCCTAACGAGTGACTTGGGGACTCATTAATTCGGTTCTTCAAGATACTGTATAAGTTTAAAGCATTAACTTGATGTATTTCATGATGCTTACACGATATTTTGTACAGACTGCCTTCACAAACTGGACCAAAGGGTTTCAAACATGTGATTCTTTACTTAAATAGTGTTTCAAACGCCTTGACTGGCCTTGGCCAAACTATCAATGTGTCGCGATATTCGGCGCTTTCACTTGTAAAATGGATAATTAGCAACATAAGAGTGGCACGCGAGAGGGAGTGGAGGGGGTGTTCACACCTTTTGTTCGTTGATTAGTACTGAATGATAGATAATAATCACATCATACAATAAGGTAATATGCCTGTATTGTTTACAATACACATTCGCGCGCTTGCCCCACAAATGATTAGCCCATTCAATGGAGAAGACCTACAAGTACACTTACCTTTTACATATTCTGTCAACTCACATGATTCCCGGTCTTGTGTAATCACGAATCACATTAATTTCACATTTATTTCACATGTCAAAAATGTGATTTGATGTCACATTTTTTTCACATTTTGCGTTTTCGTGAACATCACATAAATTTCACATTTCGCGGACTGCCAGATGTCTTCACATCTTTTTCACATTTTGTAGTCAAACCCATTTCACATAACTTTCACATAAAGACACATTTTTTAAAATGTGACTCAGGTTAACATTGTTTCACATTTTCACTGAGAGTACGTTTCACATAAAAATCACATAGACATCGGCGGAAAAAGAACATACAGGCAGTCACATAATTTCACATAATGGGAGGAGATCCAACATCACATTTAGATAACATCTTTTCACATTTGAAAATGTGATTTTTCTGGACCGTTCACTGCAAATGTGAAAAAAATGTGACGCAAAATAATAACATTTTTTCACATAAAGGTGTCGCGCTTCAGAAATGTTATTTTATATGATTTTCTGTGAACTTATGTGATAAAATGTGATGCTGTTGAACCTCAAAAAAATTCACATTACATCACATTTTTTCACATTTCCTTGAAATTTCGCACGAAATTCACATAATTTTCACATTTATGCACCTGGTAGTGTACATACACACAAAAGCACACGCACACGAACAAACAGACGAATGTATGAGCGTGCGCTCGCTCACGGACACAAAGACACCTAAAGACACACACACTCACAGGTACACGCACACACACACAAGCTCACACGCACACACACACATATGCAAACAAACGACACACACACATACACACAGGTACAGAACTTGTCCGTGTATGGAAGTCTTACTTAAGTTGATGGAGCCTTTTCTGGCATTTGATTAAAGGGCAATCGCTGGACGACTGTATTACTATAATGTTTGTTGGCGATAACAATACTGATTCTGGTTTAAAGTTAAAACCTTTGACCCAACACAAAGAAGTTCTCTAACCCTGAGCTCAATAGTAGACGTCAACTTGCAAACTTGTCAAGGCATCTACTTCAAGGAAGCCACGTGGGCCGGTCTACTGAGGACGACCAGAGTTACTAGTCGAAAGCTCTAGGTGAGAAAACGTCTTTGTGGATCAAAGGATTTTTAACTCTAAACATGAAACTACCAACACAGTTGAACTTTCATGATAATACTGATTCAGTCATTCCTGTCCCCACAGGGTAGTCGGACCTAAGACCAGACCACCAACTAATGGAAACAAAAACTACTGATTGGACTAGTGTGTTCCTAATGTAATTATCAATGAGGCCCATTGTAACCAGATACTGTATTGGACTCAAAATGATCGACAAGAAAAAAAAGACACCTAATCTGTGTGTTTTTGTTTGTATGGTTATGTTTTTTGTGTGTGTTTGTTTTGTGTGTTTGTGAAAGTGTTTCCTATTTTTTAAAAGAAAGTATTCGCCTCTTAGGCGTTTTCTTGTTAAAAATTACTCATCATCTTCTACAAGATTATTCGTCGGTTGACCTTTTTTTAAAATTTGTAAGTGTTCTCACATCAATTTCTAAGATGCAGTTTTATATTAAATATTCTCACCTTAAATTTTAAGAATTTACACGAATTTTAGAAATCTTTTCCCTATACCAATATGGGTGTTTTGCGTAACATCTAACATTTGTAACACCAAGTATTCTAGGACTAAGGAGGGTAATGCTTCCTCTGTTTGACGTGAACTTTGATGCAATGTAATGTGTATTTGATACATCACCGCTTTGTATACACTCGTGTATATTAAACATCTTATTCTTTCAATCGTTTTATTACATCTTTTTAATAAATGAAAGAGAAAAAAATGTGCTATACAGACTGTTTTTTCTAGGTGACATTAAATACTGTTTCTGATAGGTATTTGTGATATCACAATGCACTCTAACACATCCCCATATCATTTTATACCGATATTGCTAAAATCGAACCAACAGTCAAGACATACAAGAATTACTTAATTGGGAGGCTTCTCTTACACTTATGTAACCAAACCTTTATGAATCATAGTCCACCTTCATATTTGCCAAAAAGATGAACCGTCCCAATTCCTAAAAAAGAGGACTTAACATCTGCTTCTAATTACAGAGGAATTAGGCTTACCCCCATCGCAGCAAAGGTGTATAATAAGCTTTTACCCCTGTATTAGACCCTATACTTAGGAAGAACCAAAATGGATTTAGAAAAGGGAGGTCTACAATTGTACAGATTCTTGCAATACGTCGTATAATTGAAGAAATGAAGATATGTAATAGGGATTTTGTATTACTGGTTTTCGATTTCCGTAAGGCATTTGATTCCATTGATAGACATGTAATGTTTTATATTCTAGTACAGTATGGTATTCAACAATGTTTCATCAAAGCAGTTAGGGTTCTGTATAGAAATACTACAGCCTCGGTGATCACTCCCGATGGTGGGACTAGTTCATTCGAGATAGTTACTGGAGTTCTTCAGGGCGATACAATAGCATGTTCTTGATTATCTACTAAGACGCAAACTAGACATCAAACCACGAAATCAAACCACGCAGGAGTCGAAGGCACCCTACCCAGCATCTTAATGACTTGGATTTTGCAGATGACATTGCTTTAGTTGCTGAACTAGTATTAAAAAATGCAGAAACTTTGCTCCGAGAACTGGAGAAATCTGTATCACTAGTGGGCTATATTGCAGTGAATCTAAGACAGAATACATAACTAATGTAACTGGATCACTAGAACTCCGATCATTGTCTTGGGCACTTATCCAGAGAGTTGAAAATTATAGATATCTTTGCTCCCACATTATGTGCTCAAGGAAATATTTTGAAATAAGCAAAGACCTGGCACGGGAAGCAAGCAATAAATTGGATAAAATCTGGAAATCAAATATGTCTCGCAAATTGAAGGTCCAAGTTTTTCTTACTATTGTAGAACTTAATATAAAATTAAGTTTAAAATTTCAGGCAATTATCACGATGGAGTGTTCTGGTCATTGTTGCCTGTCAATCTCTCTCATACAAGTACTGTCAACCTACTCTGCACGGACGACTTTACACTTTACCCAAAACTTAGCCACCCAAAGCAATCATTCTGTACCCAGCAGTGAATACAACACTTCTGTGGCTTCAGAAGACATACATGTATTGCAGTCAATATGTTTATAAAACCACAAAACATTTGCAATGTATATTGCTTTGAATTTCCTTGAGTTTAAAATATGGGTACGCGCGTGTACATACATATAACAAAGTAGTAAAACAATAAATATGTTAAAATCCGTGGTTTGTAAATAATGTTCATATCTCTGGTATGCAAAAAATAAATAGCACGTTCGTATGTATACATGTATGTAACTTTACCATTCCAAACGTACATTTTCTTTTATATTTTATAAGGACACATTGATGTTACACAGACCTTGGTCTGCCCTAACACACACAAGTGGTCAGTCAATTCTAAGATGTGAGAAAACGATACACTCCATGATATTCTAGACACATACATGTACAAGTCGTTTTTACAGTAAAATTCTTTAAACATGAATTTTGTGCGTTTTGAGAATGACCCTTGACAAATCATAACAATTCGCCAATGCTGGCGTCAGGCGATAATTGAACCTAGGTTAAAAATAGAATAAATAAATAATACTCTTGTTCTGTGGTCAGAAGACTTAAGGAAACCACATGTATACGAATAGAATGGTATGTATACGACTTCAATGATGTTCCAGTGATGACGGGTGCAGGTACACATACGGAAACTACAAGAATACTAGTACACAGTAATAATGAAGGTTTACAAGCGTAGATCACATTCCTTTTGTGTTCTATGCAGCTTAATCTTTATCAGTATAGCATAGAGCTGAGTCTGTAGCCCCTCTTGACCCTGTGTGTTAAAAGTGCCAGTGGGAAAGAAGGTCTGGATGCAGCTGGCTCGTCTCGGACAGTGTCCCCTCCCTCAGTTACAGGAAACTTGTTGACCTGCATGTTCATCTTAGAGTGGTTCTTCCCATGGCAATACGAAGCGGCCACGTTGCTTGTTGACGCCTTGCTTAACATGTCCGTTATCTGACACCTCTGCCATACCTTCTGTTGTACAGGGTTGAAATGTTCTGAATTCTCCAGTAGAATTTCTAGACCTCGGGGCCCATCTCCTTTTACCAAGTCTGGTGCACACCAAAACTGCTGTGGTGCTCTTTTCTCGATCAGGATTTCCAGTCCACGAGGTTGATCAATTGCTGTAAAGTCCAGGAGGCTCATACTCGGCTCTTCCAACTCTGGGTAACTGGAAGGCTCGTCTAGTTTCCACCATGAGGATGGTGCTTCAGTAGGTTGTGCTTTCATGTCTCCACCACCGACTTCAGTAGTCATCGGCTCCAATGATGCCCTGAACCTGATGGATGGTCTCTGCTTTAGTTTTCGCTGATTAAGCTTGTAATCTTTTGCATGTGGCGAACATGCCTGTGTTGGGGTTGAAACTGACTTTCGAGCAAGGACAGCATTCCTTAGTCGATGATCCACTGTATTCTTTAAACGTGTCTCAGGATCAGAAGGTGAGTCTAGTGTGAGGGAGAAGAGACTTGCCCGTTGCTTCGGCGCATAAATCAAGATGGTGATGGCATTGCGTTGAACCACAACCATCATTGAAACAGGAGTTGACCAGTAAAGGCGTTGGGTCAATGGTAGCCTCTGGATTACTTGAAAGCTCTAGTGCAGCCTTTACGGATAATGTCTCTATGTTTGCATCACCCAAAAGACGCCTGAATTTCAAAGAGCCATAAGAAGTAGCAGGTCTCTTTTCCTCAGCCTTTTCGTACTCTACATCATCTTTGATAGGACGCCCGCTCAGGAGCAGGATAGGTACGTCTGTATCCCTCTTTGTCTCAGCCTCATCGTGCTCGACATCATCATCGAGGGGACGTCCGTTGAGGAGCAGGATCGGTACGTCAGTTTCCCTCTTTGTCTCAACCTCTTCCTGCTGCACAACATCTTTGAGGGGACGTCCGTTCAGGAGCAGGATCGGTACGTCAGTTTCCGTCTTTGTCTCAGCCTCATCGTGCTCGACCTTATCATCAAGGGGACGCCCGTTCAGGAGCAGGATCGGTACGTCAGTTTCCCTCTTTCTCTGAGCCTCATCGTGCTCGACATCATCATCAAGGGGACGCCCGTTCAGGAGCAGGATCGGTACGTCAGTTTTCCTCTTTGTCTCAACCTCTTCCTGCTGCACAACATCTTCGAGGGGACGCCCGTTAAGGAGCAGCATCGGTACGTCAGCAACCCTCTTTGTCTCAGCCTCATCGTGCTCGACATCATCATCGAGGGGACGTTTGTTAAGGAGCAGCATCGGTACGTCAGTTTCCCTCTTTGTCTCAACCTCTTCCTGCTGCACAACATCTTCAAGAGGACGTCCGTTCAAGAGCAGCATCGGTACGTCAGTTTCCCTCTTTGTCTCAGCCTCATCGTGCTCGACATCATCATCAAGGGAACGCCCGTTGAGGAGCAGGATCGGTACGTCAGTTTCCCTCTTTGTCTCAACCTCTTCCTGCTGCACAACATCTTTGAGGGGACGTCCGTTCAGGAGCAGGATCGGTACGTCAGTTTCCGTCTTTGTCTCAGCATCATTTTCCTCGACATCATCATCGAGGGGACGTCCGTTCAGGAGCAGGATCGGTACGTCTGTATCCCTCTTTGTCTCAGCCTCATCGTGCTTGACATTATCATCGGAGGGGACGTCCGTTCACGAGCAGGATCGGTACGTCCAGTTTCCCCTCTTTCGTCTCAGACTGTTCGTGCTCGACATCATGATCAAGGGGACGTCCGTTCAGGAGCAGGATCGGTACGTCAGTTTCCCTCTTTGTCTCAGCCTCATCGTGCTCGACATCATCATCGAGGGGACGTCCGTTCAGGAGCAGCATCGGTACGTCAGTTTCCCTCTTTGTCTCAGCCTCATCGTGCTCGACATCATCATCGAGGGGACGTCCGTTCAGGAGCAGGATCGGTACGTCAGTTTCCCTCTTTGTCTCAGCCTCATCGTGCTTGACATCATCATCGAGGGGACGCCCGTTCAGGAGCAGCATCGGTACGTCAGGTTCCCTCTTTGTCTCAGCCTCATCGTGCTCGACATCATCATCGAGGGGACGTCCGTTCAGGAGCAGGATCGGTACGTCAGTTTCCTTCTTTGTCTCAGCCTCATCGTGCTCGACATCATCATCGAGGGGACGTCCGTTCAGGAGCAGGATCGGTACGTCAGTTTCCCTCTTTGTCTCAGCCTCATCGTGCTCTACATCATTATCGAGGGGACGTCCGTTCAGGAGCAGGATCGGTACGTCAGTTTCCCTCTTTGTCTCAGCCTCATCGTGCTCTACATCATCATCGAGGGGACGTCCGTTTAGGAGCAGCATCGGTACGTCAGGTTCCCTCTTTGTCTCAGCCTCATCGTGCTCTATATCATCATCGAGGGGACGTCCGTTAAGGAGCAGCATCGGTACGTCAGGTTCCCTCTTCTTTTCAGCCTCTTCATACTGTTTGGGCACGTTCTTGTTAGCCTTCCTCTGTTGTTCAGTGTCTGACCGAGTGCATTTGATAAGGAGCCGCTTGGGCTCACATTGGCCCCTCTTAATTGTTCCTTCGTT
This sequence comes from Branchiostoma belcheri, assembly GCF_001625305.1. NCBI lineage: Eukaryota > Metazoa > Chordata > Leptocardii > Amphioxiformes > Branchiostomatidae > Branchiostoma > Branchiostoma belcheri. The sequence goes on along the minus strand of NW_017803080.1, from coordinate 40,784 downwards.
GTTTACATCTTCCGGAGAAGGAGTGTTGTTGAGCATTTTGCTCTGAAGAATCAATTACAGGAACGCATTTAGCACCATATACATGTCAGGTTTAGCAATATTAGAATAATAATTGCCTATGTAATAAGGTACTCTTTTCTTATTGCAATGACATATAATCTTTATTTAAACACCTGAAAGATTTTTGAGTCTGAATAGTGTTTTTCTAACCAAATTCTCGGTAAGTGCTTTAACCTATACTTAACCAATATTGACTTTATCAATTAGAAATAATCTAAAAAAAACCCATGCTAGTTATCGTTGAAAAAATACACGTCTAACAATTAAACTACACAAATACAATACAAGATAATCTTTTGTACAATAAACAGTATAAATAACCAAAACCTCTCTGAGATAGAGATTGAAGAAAGGTTTTGAATTATAGTCACTTATATTTACTAGGGAAGAAAAGACAACGGTAGCCTTTTTTTTTCAATTCAGAGTGCTTGATTTTGTGACTTACATGTGGCTCCATCTGCTCAGTAAGCTCCTGTAATGATAAAAAGAGATATTTTCTTTACAGTTTAGTCCATATTCACATGCATCGTTTTAGCATTTAATACGTATTCGTGACAGCCCAGATTCTGGTAATGTACATGTAGTATAATAGAAACTGATTACCTTTAAGTTATTGTTGCTACCAAAGGAAATCAAAATCAGAATATTTCTGTAAAACTCACCTCCTTGAGGTTCTTTACAAACCCCTTGTTAGCCTCCATCTTTCGATAGAATAAAGTATCAATACGTTAATCAGCCGATATATACATATAGTGGATATCTTATATCGTTTTTTTTTTCTGCATACAAGCAATGATACAGGTAGCATTGAAAATTACCTGCATTAAACAACATTTACCCGTCTAGCACAGAATTTAGGATAAACATATCATATAAAAACTGTTCATAGACCATTGCCATCATTTCATTCATACTTTTATGGTGAAAGCATATAGAGCATAAGAATCCACATAAATCTGCTTAGTATATGATACATGCGTAATAGCTATGTTACAAATACATTTAGGACAGTGCAGGTTAGGTGCAGGTAGAAACAAGAAACACCTGCACTGCTGCAATTTTACATGCACTAACGTGCATATGTACTACTAATTTCGAGCCCTGATGTAATATTATGTGATTAGAGGTGAAAAACAGATAAAACGGAAATGAAATTGCCAAAAAATTTAGTCTTCGGGTCCTTACCTGCTTTTGCAACTTTATGATCAGTTTCTGCTGATGCTTTGTTCTCTCTTCGTTAATTTTTTTGACCTATTGAAACAAAATGATAATGAAATCATTAATAGTATCATACAGGATATTGAAAAAAAAAACATTATATTTATAAGACATCGCAGTGAAGCCAAACCATTGGTTAACTGACTGAGACAATTCCAGGTCTATAGAGTTTAACATAGAATAGAATAAGAAATGTTTTGGAGAATGGAACTTTGGAAAGACCATTTAAAGGGCTAGTTCTCTGGCTTTCCGCATATAGTGACCGTTCTTAATATCATCTGTGAGCATACCTTTTTTAAACGAAAACGGTGAGGTATAATGGCTGTAATATTGCCTTACAAAACAATGAGCAGTATCCTCTGTGATTGTATGTCGAGATATTAGTTTTGTAGTTTAAGATGTTTCGATAGCAAAGAAAATTGATATTCATTGTTACATGTATAAACCTGTCTTAAGATACGCAAAGTTAAGCCTGTAAGCACATGTATACTATGGACGTACCACACTTGTATTACTGTCATTGTACAAAGAACTTGATTATCATGTACATGTACTTGTAGCTGGGCATAAATGTAAACTAAATGTCATTCATATCATGCATTCATTCATTCATTCATTAACTCAATTATTCATTTATTCTGTCCTTCATTCTTCATCATTCACTATTCCTCCCTTGGGAGAGCATTAGAATGTACATGTTTTCAAGAAAACAACCATTTCACTATAGCAGTTACACTTTAGATAGATAGAATTACCCCTTTGCGACTATATTTATATATAGAGAGAAATATATAAGCATTTAGATACTATTAGACACATATACATACTGTGCATTCCTTTGGAGGCAGATCAGTGAACCTACCAGTGGTCTCCTACCACGTCTATTGTACTATGCATCATTATTATCTGCTTTATCAATTGATGATAACTTATAAGCTTCTGTCTATTCCAGTCTCTAATAACCTCTGAGCAACACAGCTCTCTACATTTCAAATCACTCTCAACTCTGTCCAGACTACAGTGTTACAACCCACTCTACTGTAGCCATTTCCACACATTCCTAATGTAAATACACACTGTCCAGTTCTCCACAGGCATAACTTCTGTCCAGGCTGCACTGTACCCACTGAACTAAAGTCATTCATTTATTTATCCAAACATGTTGTTGGCATTCTTCCGTCTCGGAAAACGATGGAATCCACGCCATGGTTCAGTTCGTCTTTAGACATCTCCGGCTGTCATTCATACATATATTTTACATATTCTTATCTATCACTCTGTCCTTACCATTCTTACATTACGAAGCCCGCATGTTTTTTAATGTTACAAACCTTCTGTAGCTGCTGAATAAAGGGTCTTGGGTCAATCAGAGAATGCCTGGCCTCATTTAATCTGCCAATGATAAAGATAACACATAATCATTTCAAAAAAGTTTATAGTTGCAAAGCAAATGCATAATGCTTTTACCTTGACATGGTCTAGCCTAATAAACTAGTGCTCTGTTTATTCCCACTCTTCAAAACACATTTGCGCTAAAAATAAGTCTTATGGTGACCAGCCTGTCCCCGTTTTGCTACCAGGCACCATGGTGACAGCCGTCAGGAGCAGGTCATTGACCTCATATGTTTAGAACGGAAGAAGAAGAAACAGAGCATAAACACTTTGTTTTCCCTTTGCAAAGATACATGTAAACATCATACCGACAATTTAGATGGAAAAGACTTACTATCAAATCTGTAAGTTATTCATACCTAGCTCCATACTGTTGAAACATGCATCGCTTAACCTATTGCTAAGGCTACACCAATTCAATTTGTCGGTTCTCAATTTTTTTTCAGAAAAGATGAGAAGCGACAGGGCGAAAAAAATAGAAATAAAAAAAAAACAGGTCTAGGCATCCTATTATAGCCCCAAATGCTACGATCGAAGCTATGAAGTCAATACAAAAAGCTGGATTAATATGTAAACAATTTTGAGCTTTAAATCAAATCACAGCATTGACAGATGGGAAAAAACGACAAGAACTAGGGAGAAAAGGACTTTCCTGAACTGTTTTTTTTCGCAAATCAGAAAAGAAAAACGAAGAAGCTAATCCGAGAACCAACAAATTAAATTAGTGTGGCGTAACCTAATACATATCTGATGCCACAAAGGCGGGGGATTCTAAATGTTTGGAATCCCATCTTAAAAATCGTTTAAAAAGTTTAAAAAAATAAATAAAGAATCTTAAGAAACTTTTAAAATTTAAAGTTTTATATTTTAAGTATTTAAAAACCGTTAATGTATTGTACCTTTTCATGCCCAAAAAGGGCTTTGTTAAAGGTTTGAAATAAATATAACTCACTCTTTCTTTTCTGTTTCCAGAACAGCTACACGAGTCATTAGGGACTGGATTTCCTCATCTTTCTGTGAAATCCTGTTGTAGTACAAAAATGGATTTGTTATAAAATGTGCTTTATTACAATAGTTCTGAATCTCCATTTTGGATGACAAGAGTGTGACCTGCTTATAGCTGTAAGTTATTTTAACAAAAAAACAATAATCTTATTGATCTTTCTCTTATGTAACCGTTATCAGAATTATTAAAAACTTTATTTAAATTAACCTGACATTCCACAGTGTGAGTGAGTGATATGGTAAACTATGGAGTAACCGAGTGCACAAATGAAAGGGCAATTGTTGGAGTGAGAAGGTGAGGGTGAGTGAGAACCAAGTGAATGAATGAGTGATGAGTGAGAGTCATTGCTTAATTGTGTGAATGAGTTTCATCATGAATCATACAACTCACTGGTGTTGTGTGTTTGCCGCCTGATGTACCAGACGCTTCTCCAGGTCTTTGATCTTATCCTGTGCCTCAGTTCTCTCCCTGTCATTATATTATCCACAGAAGATACTGTTAGAATGAGTGATCATTTTGAATTCTTTAATCAAATCCCTAAAAGTAAAAGTAAGTGTTGTGGTAAAAGTTTGAAATAAAGATACAAAGTAAACTCACCCTTTCCTTTCTGTTTCCAGAACAGCTACACAAGCCTTTAGGGACTGGATTTCCTCATCTTTCTGTGAAATCCTGTAGTGGTACAAAGAATGGACTTGTTATAAAATGTGTTTTATTACAATAGTTCTCAATCTCCCTTTTGGATGAAAACAGTGTGCCTGCTCATAGCTGTATTATTTAAATAATTTTATTGATATTCCTCGTATGTAACCCTTGTCAGAATTATTAGAAACTTTATGTACATTAACCTGACATTCCACAGTCTGAGTGAGTGATATGGTAAACTGTGGAGTAAGGAGAGACAGAGTGTGCAAATAAAAGTGCAATTGTTGAAGTGAGCAAGTGAGGGTTAGTATAAGAACCAAGTGAATGAATGATTGATTGATTGATTGATTGATTGATTGAGAGTGATTTCTTAATTGTGTGAATGAGTTTTATCATGAATCATACAACTTACTGATGTTGTGTGTTTGCCGCCTGATGTACCAGACGTTTCTCCAGCTCTTCGATCTTATCCTGTAACTCAGTTCTCCCACTGTCATTATAAACACAGAAGATACAGTTCAGGATTAGTGCTACCATCATTTTTGCATTCTTTACTCAAATTTCTTAATAGTAAAAGTAAAGGTTTGAAATAAAGATACAAAGTTAACTCACCCTTTCCTTTCTGTTTCAAGAAAAGCTACGCGAGCCTTTAGGGACTGGATTTCCTCCTCTTTCTGTGAAATCCTGTTGTGGTGAATGGATTTGTTATAAAATATGATTTATTAAAATCATTCTGAATCTCCATTTTGGATGACAACAGTGTGCCCTGTTCATAGCTGTAGCTTATAGCTTATAGTTATTTTAACTATGAAATAAAGATACAAAGTAAACTCACCCTTTCTTTTCTGTTTCCAGAACAGCTACATAATCCTTTAGGGACTGGATTTCCTCATCTTTTTGGGAAATCCTGTTGTGGTACAAAGAATTGACTTAAAATGTTATAAAATTTTGTTCTGATAATATTTTGAATCTCCAGTCTGGACGGCGATGGTGCGCCCTCATTTTATTCTGCTGTTATTCTATTCATCCTCCAGCACATTTGTTTTGTGTAGTTTTTTTTCAAAATCTTTTTAAAAATCTATATTTTGTCTCATTCGTGTATTGTATTTACTTTATTGATTGTTTTCATATGCAAGTGCAAATGAAAAAATATAAACAATCCTTAAAGCTGTTATTTATTCAAATAAAAATTAATACATCACTGATACTTCTCTAAATTAAAATAGAAAGTTTATTTACATAAACCTGACAGTTTGCGAATGAAACTTGCATGATGAAGTGATAGGGTGAGGGTAGGCAGATGGCTGACCGAGTAAATGAATAAGGGAACAAGTGAATAAATAAGTTATCGAGTGAAAGTGAGTGGGTAAAATTTCCTGACTCACTGATGTTGTGTGTTTGCAGCCTGATGTACCAGACACTTCTCCAGCTCACTGATCTTATACTGTCCCTCAGTTCTCTCCCTGTCATAGTACAGAAAAATTGTACAGTTTTGATATTGTCACCATCATTTTTGCATCCTTTCACTCAAATCCCTTTGGAGTAAAGTAGTCTTTTTGTAAAGGTTTGAAACAAAGATCATAACTCACTCTTTCCTTTCTGCTTCCAGGACAGCTACACAATCGTTCAAGGACTGGATTTTCTGATCTTTCTGAAAAATCCTGTTGTGGTAAACAGAATAGACTTGTTAATTGAAATATGATTAAACACATTTTAAGTATGAGGCTCTTTAAATAGCTTTCCATAATTTGCCAACCTTACAGCTGCTGAATTGTAATGAATATTTAATATTAAATATATTTTTATCTTATCTATCATGTAGAAGGTTCATTTTCAATACAAAACTAACACTCCCTAGTCAGTGCACAAGACATAATAAACTGTTCAGTGAGTGAAATATTGAGTAAGAGAGCAAATTAGTGAATGAGGGACTAAATGAATGGGTGTATGGATGAGTGTGTGAATGGGTGCATGAGTGAGCAATTTTTGGAACCCAACTCACTGTTGTCGTGTGTCTACCAGATGTGCCTCCAGGTCTTTAATGTTTATAGCTGCCTCGGTTCTCTCCCTGTCAGAAAAAAAGAAGAGCTTAACAGTTAGGATTATTTCCATCATTTTTGCATCCTTTTACTTAAAACCTTCATTAGTTGAACCTCTGACTAAGTTATTATAAACTTCTTGGTTATTAAATACCTTTGACACATGGCTTGAAAGCGCCAGGTAACATTGAAAATTGCCCGCACCAGTCAAATTTTACATTTACCACTCAAAATTTTTAATGAAGAATAGTATGGATTATACTTAAAACTATTCAGAAAGCATTGCCATTACACTGATGCATTCAAAATGAAGTTAGTATCAGTCAATACACAAAAAGGACCGGCATTTGACCCAAACAAAAGGCTTAGACCCAAAGGGTTTTTGCTAGGGTTGGAAGGGAAGCAGTGGAAGCACAACATTTTTTCTAGGACCTAAAGTCAAAAGATATAAGTTAAAACAAAAAAAATTGTTTTTTTTTAGACTTATTGTTATCATACATTATTTACCTAACTCTATACAAATAACCATGTGCACCCGTGCATCCAAGGTAAAAAAATAGGTGCAGAACTCGAATTTGAGTGCACAAAAGTGCAGTATTTCAAGTCCTGAGTCTAGGCCCTTTAAAAAAAACTGATGAGCTTTAATAAGTTGATGTCTTTGTCACCAAAAAAGGTGGCATGAAACATGTAATGTGACAAATGTTCTTACTAAAATCCTAAGACGTACCTTTCTCTAAGTTCTTCTAGTTGCCGGATCATCCTAAAGACACAAAAAAGAAATTGTTTAGCATCATACATTATATTTTAGACATGTTATGACAATGTTATTGAACAATAGGTGAAATTGTTCTATTAAAATTTGTCAATCATTCTCTGTAAACCTTTGTGTACTGTACTCCCTTTACTGTGTAGTGCTCGTGGCAATTCTTTTAACTCATTGATGGCGCACATTTGAGTTGTCTTAATTTTTACATGGCTGACTAAATCATACTTCTAGTAGCTCCTATTGGTTCTGGGAATGAAAACTGTTCTTCCCAGTTTGACATGAGGCTTAATCAGCCCCAGACAGTTATAGATCATTTGAGGCTACTATTCACAGTGCTGTACTAATTTTATAAGTTATCTTTGCATAGTACATAATGATTGTACTTCTATTCCTAGATTAAGTAACATGACTTCAAGACAGTTGTGTTAAGTAAACTTACGTGTTGGCAGCCTGCAGTCCTCTTGCAAATTCACTAAAAATAAGCCGTGCAAACAAATAATGTATAAGAGACCAATGACAATAAAACAAGTCTATCATTGTAAGATTGTTGTACTGAAAAATCTGCTTGCAAAAGTTGACCTTTCGATCTCCCTCCATGTTATTCTGTGTAGACAATCCAGGGCTCGAAATTCATTTTAGGGAACAGGTGAACTACCACAGTGCAGCCAACCTTAACATTTAGGTGCACAGACAATTTTCTGGGTGCACCATATAAAACAAAACCTAATCAGAAATCTTACTGCTCCTCTTCTGAGCTTGAATCTTAAATGGGAGCTAACTTCAACATCTTAAACAAGTATACTGCAACAAAGATTTTCTGACACTTAGACTCCAGGAATATCCAGTATTACTGTATTCTTTAATATGTACAAAAATACCTACAAAAGTTTTTATGTGCACCAGTGCACCCACAGAAAAAAAAGGTGCAAAGCTCCCATTTTTGGTGCACTAAGGTGCATGCATCTATAGTATTTTGACCCTGTAAACAGATAAACAAACCCACAGCTCAGCCCCCAAATTCAATACTTTAGTGTACCTGAGTAAATTACTACCACTTTGAATCAGATGTTTAATCTTTGTTAATGGACACGAGATCTCGGTTGATATCCCTTCAGCACCATAGACAGGGCAAACATCAACAGAAGTCAAAGGAAACTGCTGTTCTTACCTTAGAATCACATTTTCTTGTTTGTTATATTTTGCACATTGTGCTTGTAGCCTCCTGTGAAAGAAAATGGAGTATAAAATGTATACTAACGGTTTAAGGATTACTGTTTAGGTATATCAAAGTAACATATGGTGTAACATAGCTTGAGCTTGAAATACCATATGCATGTTAGTGAAGGTAAAATTGGGGCTGTGCAGGTATTTCTGATGTCTACCTGCACTGGTCCATATACTGGGTATATGTAGGTTAGTGCAGGTAAAATTGGAGCTGTGCAGGTATTTCTGATGTCTACCTGCACCTAACCTGCACTGGTCCATGTACTGGGTATATGCATGTTAGTGCAGGTTAATTGGAGCTGTGCAGGTGTTTCTGATGTCTATCTGCATCTAACCTGCACTAGTCCATGTAGTAAAATAGGATTTTTAAATGTTTCATTCACTTTAAACTCCTATCAAATACAAAAGAAATATTGGCATTTCCTAAAAAAATTTCATCACGTTGGTAAAGCTTAAGAGATAGGGGAGTTCTTTTTACACAACAGAAAATACATGCACAAAAAAGGAAAGAAATCAGCAGTCACAGATCACATTGCTAGAAACAACTGCAAAATTGACTGGGAGGGGGCGAAAGTTATAGACAGAGAAGACAATAGAAGAACTCGATGGATCAAGGAGGCAGTTTGGATCAGAAAGTCAGCCCCTGTAATGAACCGGGACGAGGGGGGGGGTTACAAACTAAGCCACGTTTGGGATAGTGTTCTCGCCGCAAAAGCGCCACCTACATCGGCTACATATAGCGGCGAGATGCAGTACTCCAGTCAGAAGCTCTGAACAAGGTGTGTGACAGACACCGAAACGTCAGCGAGGTGAGATTCACTGGTTGTGTAAAAACAATTCCCCTATGACAGTGTTTATTATTAGTCTTAAATATTGGCATTGTTTAATGTGATCCAATACCTGCAAAATTAGGAGCAGACGAATATGTCTAGTGCAGGTAATGTTTAAAGTTACCCTCACTGATGCAGGTCTGCAGAACAAATATTTTAAGCCCTGCATAGCAAAATTCCTCTTTATCATTAAATCTTATTGGACAAGTCTTCAGTTAAACTAAAAAAAATTAAAAACAGTAACATCAACAACATCAAATTCCATATAAAAACATGACCTGTACATTATTACCAACATTTTTTCTTATTTTTCTTTTTTTTAAGCAATGTGTGTCTTCTTTTTGTTTATACCATTTAAGAAGACACAAGAATTATTTTCCTAACTTTCTTGGTTTTCCTTATCTAGAAAGTTTGAGACAGATGATTCTTGTTTTTCTTGCTCAACTGTTTAAGAAGATACAAGAATTATTTTATCGATTTCCTTTTTTTTCCTCATTAATGAAGTTTATGACCTTTGTGTTCAGACTTTAGCCAAAATATTGCTACAAGTACATTGTCATTTGGGTTGATTTCAAAATTATATCTCTGGTATATTGTACGGTACAGTGTATTACAGTAATGCATTATGATATAATTTTCAATTGTTTGCTTGAAGTAATCAATTCTTGTATTTTAGCATCCTCATATATATGACTTTGTTGCTTTTATGCAGCACATGCATGCATATAGTGCAAACAAACAAAGGTCTTTACTTTTTTTCAGGTGTCCAAAGAGTGTGACTGTGCCAATGCTGTAATGCCAAAACTGCAGGGTTTGCTGAAATTATGCTAATGGATTGTGATATGATCTGTATTCTGTAATCATAATCGCTTGTTAGTTACATCAAATGATATTTTGAAACTTAGGCCACACCAATTTAATTTGTTGGTTCTCGGATTTTTTCAGAAAAAATATGAAGCGACAGGGCGAAAAAAAATAAAAATAAAAACAGGCCTAGGCATCCTATTATAGCCCCAAATGCTTCGATTGGAGCCATGAAGTCAACACAAAAGGCTGGGATAAAATTTAAACAATGAATTTTGAACTTTTAATCAAACCACTGCATTGAAAGGTTGAAAAATTGTAACAACTAGGAAGAAAATGACTTTCCTCAACTGTTGGGAGCAACATATGAGCATTTTTTAGATGATTCAGAACCAGAATTTTTTTTCTTTTTTTTTTGCAAATCAGAAAAAAATGAAGAAGCGAATCCGAGAACCAACAAATTAAATTGGTGTGGCCTTACTGTAAAACCGTTTCCATTCTGAGAATGTTAATGGATTGATTTTTGATACATGTACATAATGAATGTAGTAATAGACACTGTCAAGAGGCTTGTCCTATACTGTAAAAAGGCTTGTCAAAATAATTGTTAACTCTAACATTTAGTTGCTATACAACATTATTTTCTGTTTTGTATGATATATGTATAAATGTATGACAAGATATAAAGATATATGGCACTATATATTCATTTTCGTGTGGTGAGAATAGTTTTCTTGCTTCAAGATATAACTGTGACCTCTTACTTCAAGATGGTTTACTTGCTACATGAACAGATAGCTCTTTAGTTCAAGAATTTTTTTCTTATATACAGAATGATTTTCTTGCTATAAGAACAGTTAGAAAGTCAATAAATCTTTTCTTGTCAGAAAGGTTTTTTTGCTACAAGAGCAGCTGTAATTTCAAGAAATCTTTTCTTATTGTACAAAATGATTTTCTTGCTGCAAGAATTGATATTAGCTCTTAGTTCAAGGAATCTTTTGTTGTGGGCAGAATGACTTTCTTGCTACAAGAACAGTTCTTAGTTTAAGAAATATTTTCTTGGTATAAATTGGTTTTCTGGCTACAAGAACAGTCACCTAGATATTAGATCAAGGCATCTTTTCTTGTGAAAGGTTTTCCGCAGCTACAAGAACAGTTTTAGTTTAAGAAATCTTTTCTTATGTACAGAATGGTTTTCTTGCTACAAGAATTATTATTAGCTCAGAGTTCAAGAAATCTTTTCTTGTGGACAGAATGGTTTTCTTGCTACAAAAACAGTTAGCTCTTAGTTCAAGAAATCTTTTCTTGCAGGCAGAATGGTTTTCTTGCTATAAGAAAATTTAGGTCTTAGTTCAAGAAATCTTTTCTTGTGTACAATATGTAAAGGTTTTTTCACTACAAAAAGAGTTAGATCTTAGTTCAAGAAATCTTTTGTTGTGGACAGATGCTAAGGAAGCTAGACATTTTTTCGTGAATGAACCTGCACTTCTAATATGAACAATATTCTTGGTATTGGTTCATTAGCTGCAAAAAAATTATAACAAGAACAATGTGGGTTTCTTGCATTTTCTTCCTACAGGGAATCTGGTTCAAAGGATAATATTCTTGCTGACGAAAAAAATCTCTTTACACAACGAAATACAAGCAAAACAAGAAAAAGCAGTTTTGGTAGTGCATATGTAATAGATTAAATATTTCTAACAATATAATAATTCATAACATATAATAGAATTTTTCTCTTCTAATTGCTAAATCTATGCTGGTTTGTATGTATGAATATTTTGCTGACTTGCTGCTTAATTAGCATAGGGTGACACATGATGTTATAACAGTAATAGTAAGGCTAGACTTTATCATTAGATAGTTCACCTAAGATTTAAGCATATTGAATTTTGAGACTCTCTAAGATGCGACATCTCAGTTGCCAGCCTGTTAGCATTATATAACTCAAACAAAGCATGACCTAAAGTATGTTAAGATTGGTTAGCATAAAATAATAACACACCTTTTGATTTGCATTTTACATTGTCACAGTTGTTGGACTTAATATGCTGTTGGATAGATTTTTAATCTCTCATTTTACATTTGCCAATGTTTTGGGGAAAGTAAGTATGCAGTTATTACTTACATCTGGAGGTCTTGTAGATGTCCCAGAAGGCCACCTCTGCACTCTTTGGCTCTAAAATGAAAAAGAAAACAAAAGTAATTTAGTAAGTGACTATGTTATTATTACATGATATTTTAAGACAGTTATGTATCTCTGTCTGCCATCATTATTAAGAAAAAATATGATATTTGTGCTTCACTACTTTATATTTTTGTGCTTCACTACTTTGTCAATTTTAAAATCTTCCTAGTGAAAGTATTTGGTATTGTACTGAGACATTTCTTTTCTAACATGAACAATTCTAACCCCCCCCCCCCCACTACTTGGTATTGGTATGTTAGATAAGCCACACCAATTTGATTTGTTGGTTGTCAGATTTTTCAGAAAACATATAAAGCAACAGGGTGAAAAAAAATTAAAATAAAAACAGGCATCCTAGTATAGCCGCATTAATGCTACAATAGGAGCCATGAAGTCAACACAAAAGGCTGGGTTAATACTTAAATGATAAATTTTCAATCAAACAAAATCAAACCACTGCATTGATAGATGGAAAAACTGTAACAAATAGAAAGAAAAGAACTTTCTTCGACTTATGGTGGCAAAATATGAGCATATATATGAGTTGATTCAGGTCCAGAATTTCTTTTTTGTAAATCAGAAAAAAAGGAAGAGGCAAATCTGAGACACAACAACTTAAATTGGTGTGGCCTAAACAAATAAAAACTGTAAAGCCTGGGTCTTTTCTTTCCTTGTTTCACAATTATAGCTCAACTGTCTGACTACTTCTGACTATAAATGGCAGTAGCTAAAGCTGACTAAAACTGAGTTCTTACTCTCTTAAAGAGTGTTCTGTGTCTCCTCTCTGACTTGGCTGAGTAGAAAAGGGAATATACCACATTAAGAGCAATATCAAAACAGAGAAAACATAGCAAAGAATAAAAACATGATAAAAACATATCAAGTAACTTCACTGGTTCTTGGACATTTTGGGTTAAAAATGAAACAAAATGTCAAAATGAAAACAGAGGGATAGAAGGATTCTTTTTTGGTAAATGCACCAGTCTTTTAAACTATGTGGTCCAAGTTAGAGTCTAATTCCCCATAGATTATGTTGTCATGTTTATCTTTCAGTTCAGCACCATTTCTTAAAATTCAAGAACCAATGAACTATACATTGATGTTGCTTGAGTTAACATATGTTAACAAATGTTCAAATAAACCATAGAAATGATATACAAGAAAGAATTCTTGTACTGTAATCCACCTTATGTAACTTTCCAAATATAACTAATTTGACTACTAGCATTTCAAAGTTTTGGGCCAATGGCAAAATATTAGTTATAATCTGCATTTAGGCTATTTAGTAATTAAAGCATTTCTCGAAATGGGCTTAAATCAGATTGAAGAGTCATAAAGTTTGCTATACATTGTAGTATTGTATCTAGTCTATAGCTTCAAAATAGGTTTTAACGATTATTTGAATTATCAAAAACAAATTTCTTGGTTTAAATACACAGTTCGTGGCATTGAAATATTAACCTAAATTTACTTGACCTAATGAAGCATCCACAAAAAAATTTACTAACGTTACCTTTTTAAAACAAAAACAAAATTCATCCAACAATTATGTTGGCTACTAAACTTACGTTGTTTACTTCAACTGACACAAACAACAACGCGTTACACCGACGGTAAAAACTTGCTAAGAAAAAGATAAAGCTTACCTTGGTTCTACTGCCAACTTCCAAATCGTCTTCTGTTGATCCTTTTCTCACTTTTCGGATCATCCTTCTAAACACCGACTCCTGCTCAACGCTGAAGTTTGACTGTTTGGTTGACTTTGCTGTCGCCATTGTTGACTTCGTAACGTAGATGATACAACGCCTACAAAAGTCATAAAAACTAACGTAGAACAGCCTTTTCGGAATAAGCAAAAGTATTATAAGTCTTAAAATGTTGTAAAAAAGAAACTGGGGGTAAAATTTCGAAGATTAAAACATATTGGTGTTGTCCCAACGGGTGGTGGTAATACAATATGGTGGCTTGGACCTCGTGTTATCAAGTTAGCGTAAAAATCGAATGTTTTTCGGCGCTTTTCTGACTACAACTTCCACTTTCCATCGCCCCACAGTTCCGACTATGTGCTGAGAAAACGTAGGAGTAATATCTGACTATGATTCGTACTGTTACATGAATATTCAGCCAAATTTTTAACCTACGAGTGGAGAAAAAAGAAACCCCACCTGCTTCGAGAGCTAGCAACTTCTCATCTGTGTAGTAAATAGAACCCGTGTCCATGGCAACGGCAGCAAAACATGGCGGATCGAACGCTGGGAGGAAAGAACTTGAAAGTTGTGCGTCAAACGTGGCAAATTTGTGTGTTAAATGCATAATTCCTAGCCACCCTGATGTTTCAAGTCAACCTCTAATGTAGAATATTACACATTTACACGCATAATGTCATTGAATTGATCAATGGACATAATAAAAGAAAATATGAATGTATTTTAATAAATCTTATCTTCTGGTCATTCCTGGACTTACAGCGGACGAGCTGTATGGCTGTGTCAACAAGGTTGCGGGCGGGCATTGTGTCAGGTATCGTTTTTTCGGATTTACCGGGTCTGTGTACTATCAACAACTAAAGACTAGACTTCTTAGACATAACATGTGTTATCGTTTGCCCTGATAATGTTTAAAACCTCGGTATTTCCTTTTTAGCTGCGAAGGAATACTGCAAAAACATGCCTAGTCTCGGACCGGAGTTTCTTCTGTGTTCGTAGCAAATTTGACCCTCATTTCTATAATAAATGCGGGTCGAATTTTTTTTATTCTTCTGGTCGAAAGGTGTGCCATGCCGCTTATCAATACATTGATTAATGTGTTTGTCACCTATTTATTTTTTTGTAAATAAGGCCTCTTAAAATAGATAAGGTTCTTCGCACATGGCTGCATGGAACAAAATTCCCGAGGGTAACTTTGTTAACGGGAGGGGTCCTAAGTCCGGCAACTTTTATTACTGTACATCTGACCCGTAACCCAACAAAAATAAGGTTAGATCTTGAAACAGCAAAATATCCGAGATTAAAGCTATCCATGCGTATATATATTTTTTTCAAGGTAGCGTTCCATACCGTAGTTTGTAGTCACGGCAGGTTTTTGACTCGCTTTCTTGTGGAACGTTCCAACAAAAAAGGGGGTCCAAACTCCGGCATACGTAACAACCGCATATGTCATTGTTGTGCATATTTAAGCACCCCATGCAAAGGGATCAACACTATAACTTTGCAATACTATTTTTCGGTCCCAAACATGAGTCATATTTTCCAGTGCGCCACTTTTATCGATACGTTACTAATAGATACAAGTCTCCCTCAGAAAAGGCGAGATCACTCCGCCGCTTAAACAGGGTTTTCGCTGGACCACCAACATTCCGCCACCTAGAAACGATTTAATTAACGAGCTGGTCAGAAAATACTCTAGGGGTGGGTATCTGTATAGAAAATTCAGGTCCGGATCAGGTTCAGAGGATCAGGTCCAGGTCCGGACCTGAACCTGATTATTGTACAGTAGTACTATATCATAATTTGGCTGGCGAAACACAAGTACAGGTCATTCACTAGTGTGCTACTGTACTGCTAGTAGTAGCGTCTGCTACTGCTACTGCTACATAGTAGTACATAATATTATGTTTAAGTTGTATATTGGATAGATATAGTTGTTTTTACTGCACATGCACAAGCTAAGAAGCAGAAATAAAACAGTCTGATCACTCTGATGTAGTAAAACATACATCATTTAATTCTGTACAAAGTGGAACTGCAGAGTGACTGATTATGACTTTGAGTGAGTGAGTGACTACTATTTAAAGTCAACTTCATATTTATAAGAAGAAACACAATGGAGTTTAACTCGAGTTGACTGCTAATCTGCTCCTCTAACTTTTCAAAGTCAATTACAACTTCATATTTATAAGAAGAAGGAACACAATCGGAATAACAATACTAGTACTACTAACAGTTTCACTTATGTTTTTTTTTTCTTCAGAAATATCAGGATGTTAACATTCTCCGGGTCTAGGCAGGCTCTTTCCGCACTTACTACATCCCCTGCAGTACTAATTAAAATATAAACACCCTTTCACTTGCCACACTAGTTGCCTGTGCGATCAAGTACTGCCTGGCAAACTTAGTTAACATGGGCAGTTCTTCCATTTTCCCTTCCAAAACTGACAGGGATCACCAACTTTTGGCAGGTTGGGCATTTGCCTGTACTTGACGAGCTCTTGGTGAGCTCGGACTGCTACTGGCGTAGGAGGCTCAACAGAGGTAATCTCGATATAGTCATTGAAAATTTCCTCCAGTAAGGTCTTTGGTGCCTTGGGTTCTTCCTTGACCTCTACATTTAATGGCTTCATTTCATCCTTCACTCGCTGGACATCAGACTCTTGCTCTGGCTCTTGGTCTCTCTTGATGGAGGTACTGTGGACTGTTATCTTTTCACACAGTCTTGCCCAAACACTTTCTTCCTTCACTGTGCCCTTGAATCTAGGGTCCATTGCTGTTGCCTCCTGCAAGAAATCTAGCTCCTCTTCATCCTTATACCTTTTGTTCAGGTCTTCTAAGGCAGAAGCCTCCAGACCCTCGGTGAAAGCCTCCACCTCCTTAGACTTGTCGTCATCGTCTTCTTCTTCTCTTTCCTTGGATGACGAGCCCGGTTTGAAATGCTCCATCAGCATTCGTAACATTGGCAGCACCATGCCAGCTGTTGCCCACTTCTCACTAGACATAACTTGCGTCATCTTTTGCAAAAGTCCAGCTACTTTGAGGGATGCGTCCAGCTTCCCAACTGTTGTGGTTTCCAGTTGCTGCACTTTCCTGAACTCTGGTTTCTGTTTGATTCTTGTATCAAGTGTAGCTGCAATAATTGCAGCACATTGTTCCATGAACCTTTGAATCATGAAGAAAGTGGAATTCCACCTGGTCTTGCAGTCAAGTACAAGACTGTTACATGGCAGTTGCAGAGCGTGTTGCTTCTCCTTCAGCACGAGTTTGGCAAAGTAGGATTTCCGGAAGTACGTGATTACAGGTCTGATTGTGCCCAGCAGTGATTGCAAACCTTTCACATTCAGCATTTTCTGAGCAGTGAGATTTAGTGTATGGGCAAAACAGCCAAGGGAGGTTGTCACACCAGCCTTGTTTGTGGCATACAGTATAGCCCTTGCATTGTCCGTGGTCATTACACGGACTCTGCCCGCAAGGTTGAAGTTTCCCAGGCATTCATCAATTTCTGCGGTAATGTTGTTGCCTGTCTGTTGAACTTCACCCTTGATTGTCTGCAATACCTTGCATTGCATCGATATCGCACAATTCATACATGTTGTATGACAGTACTATGTAAACGTATATTTACTTCATTCCAACAGGTAGAGGGATGAGAAGAATATAGGAATAAAACAAAGAAGTAAGATATAAACAGAACCTGTCCGCCCGGACAGTGACTTCAGCACCAAGGACAGAGCCGTTTTCTGTCTGTATCGGGGTATCATCGGAAAAAATAATTTGTCGTCCACAACAACGCTATGTACCGCACTTTGAGAGGCAGAATTTCCGAGAGAACGGGACAGATGGGGCCGGAAATTTTGCAAGCCGCTCACGGTGAGGCAGGAGAAATTGTCACCTTTCAAATTAACACCGTAAAAAGTCACTAGAGTTGACTCCGCTGAAATTAGCTCGACGGGCTGTTACTTCTGTGATAAACGCTGTTACGCGGGTTTGAATTTTTCATTGTTCTGGTAAAGAGGATACCATGCCGCTTATCGATACATTGATTGGTATTTCTTGCGCCCTTATTTATTTTGGGGTAAATAAGGCCTATTAAAAAGTAAGGTCCTTTTTTCGGCATTTCTCACACATGGCTGCATGGAACAAAATTTCGCAGGATAACGGCTAACTGGTCAAGAAGGCTCAGTATCCAATGTTTCCGAAAAATGTGGAAAAATGAAAATTGACGTGATAAGTTTATTGCTATCTTCGATGACCCAAACACGCCATAGAACGCACCAGAGAATCAGGAGAAAAATGCTACCAGGAAGTCTTCGCTGGACTGGACCACCAACATTCCGCCACCTAAAAAGGCTACAATCAACAGGCTTTTCAGAGAATACACAGATATATGTACACAGCTAGTATAATATCAGAGATATCACGACCTACAAGGTCTAGGACTTGACTCTTCCGTATTCGTAGCAAGTTGACACCCTCAGCCCGACGGGCTGTCATTTCTGTAATAAACGCAGGTCGGAATTTTTCACTCTTCTGATTGAAAGGGGTGCCGTGTCGCTTATAAATACACTTGATTGATGGTTTTTGTGCGCCTAACTTATTTAGGGGTTAATAAGGCCTATCAAAATACATTTTAAGTAAGGGGTCCTTTTTCGTCATTTCTAACCATGGCTGCATGGAAACTTATAAAGGCTACAACTAACAGGCTTTTCATAAAATACAAAGATATGTACACAGATATTACGATTTCAGGGATATCGCGGCAAGAACTTAAAAAAAAAAAATCAAAATCAAACTGGTGCAGAGGAAGACACTGGTCTTGCTGTTTCTGGTCTCCAATCATTTCCTTTTCGTGCTGGAAGCGACCCAGCATTGCCCGGACAACTGTTATACAAAAGCGGCAAATTCATGCCGCTGCCCCCGACCAAATTTGAAGACTTCTCCGTGTAGTTGGGTTGGAAACGGAAGAGACTACATCTTTCCTGTATGTCTTGACGCTATACCAACCGACTTTCCACGAAACACCGAATCCATCTATATCGAGCACCTCACCTCTCCTACGCTCCTTGAACAATCTTTTTAAAACGAATATTTTCCTGGGTAACGGCTTAGTACTTAAAGAAGCTCAGTACCTAATGTTTTCGAAATTTCAATTTAATTAAAATCGATGCAGTACGTTTACCGCTATCTTCGATGACCGAAACACACCCACAACACATATAGAACGTACCATCCCGGCGGTCAGGCGACAAGGCCACATAACCATCCGCGCGGACTGATACCAGGAAGTCTTCGCTGGACCACCAACATTACGCCACTTATAAAGGCTACAACTAACAGTCTTTTCATAAAATACAAAAATATGTACACGGATATTACGATTTCAGGGATATCGCGGCCAAAACATACGAAACAACGTTACGTTTCCGGCGATTTACTGCGCACTTACTGGTCAGATTTAAACTCTGACCCGGAACCTTCAACCTTATGACAGAAATAAAAACGAATGAAAAAACCTCTGCAGATGTTCATTATGTGAATCATTTAGATTAGGACCACATTTGCATAGTTTATAGGGAAATGGTAAATAATCTTTGTTGAAATAAGACTTTTAATTTGTGGAGAATTATCAATTATTAAATGATTTTTACTAATAAACTAATCATGCTAATGAGGTTTTTATTTACAATCAATGAGAAATATTTACGGTTGTAAAGGTTAACATTAGCGAATGTATGAGATCGCTGAACTCTAGTTTTAGGTATGTAACCAACTGCAAATAACTTTAAGATGTAATTTTATATTTCTATTCTATTTTCAATATTGGCTATCGAGCCTAATATTAACAATATAAAAACAACCCTGGTGAAAATTTCCATACATATCAGACAGAGGGTTCAAAGTTCAAAAGTTGATTAACCTATAATATTAGTAAATGGAACAGGGCAATAGACTTATTAATAACATCTACACGTCCTTGGTAAAAGCAAGGACATTTTACATAAATGTCCTGGACATTTTACATAAATGTCCTGGACATTTTATATAATGCCACGTTTTCATGCATCTCATCATAAAGTACAGACGCAAGATGAAATTCACAAAAGCACACGAAATCAAAATGGCGCAGAGGAAGACACTGGTCTTGCTGTTTCTGGTCTCCAATCATTTCCTTTTCGTGCTGGAAGCGACCCAGCATTGCCCGGACAACTGTTATACGAAAGCGGCAATTTCATGCCGCTGCCCCCGACCAAACGGGAAGAGGTCTCCGTGCAGCTGGGTTGGAAACGGAGGAGTCTACATCTTTCCTGTATGTCTTGACGCTATACCAACCGACTTTCCAAGAAACACCGAATCGGTCTTAATCGAGCACCTCACCTCTCCTACGCTCCTTGAACAATCTTTTCATAACCTTCCTTTAAAACTTTTTCATCTGACTATCCGAATGTCAAACGTTTCTACGATACAGGCAGGGGCTTTCCGGGCTCTACGGCACTTAAATCACCTCCACCTTGTTGACAACCGCATCTTCAGCATCGGTAAGTTAATAGAAAGGGATTTAATTTGTGGTGTTTGTGCCTCGCCGTAAATGTATAGTACATTTTTTACCTACATGAAAATTGTTTTTGGTGTGTGTGTGTGTGTTTGTGTGTGTGTGTGTGTGTGTGTGCTTTGCATAACAAGGATTTTATGGATTGTGATTATATATAGTATGTGGGTAAATCTTAGGAAGGCAAAGGTCAAGCTTAAAATTGGTCCTCCTGAATGTCTGAATGTAGGAGGAAATCTGGCAAGAAAAGACTCGAAATTACATTAAGTGGTCTATTTCACTTCATACTCAAGATTTCTATATCGACACAGTACAAAATTCACCACCTAGTTTAGAATTTCAGTGTCTCTCACGATTCATACGCGTTCTTTTATCTATCCTCAGAACCTGACACGTTCCTCGGGCTTGATAAATTAGTTGCTTTACTCCTCGACAAGAACGCGATCTCCACAATACCCCAACATGCATTCCGTGGCCTACCACGGCTTCATGTATTACGGTTGCCTCAGAACCGCCTGACTTCAGTTCCCGTTAGCGCACTACTAGATCTGCGAGATCATCTATACTTGATGGCAGACCTTCAAATGAATCACATTACTACTATCGACAAAGATGTCGCGCGTTTGTCGCAAGCTAAGCGACTGAATCTGAGGATAGGATACAACAAGCTGCGATGTGACAAGAATCTAACGTGGTTCATCTGCAGTATGCAGGACCTGCCGTTTATTTCAGGATTTGATTCTCTGAAGTGTGCGTCACCACCTGACCTACACGGGACTAACATAACTACCCTGGAAAACATATTCTGCCACACTAACAACGGAAGCTCACCACAAGAAATCGTTTCCAAACCATTCAGCGAACCCTCCATGACGACACTCTCTAGGGACGTTATCTCAACAGGTCCTCAAATCCTGAACACCTACCCGTACAGCGAGACCATTCTCACTAAAGACTATAACGTTACAGAGATACTGCACAACGTGCCTGTCTCCGAGTATACTACTCAGGTTGACTATGTCATTATTCTTGGGAAGGACCCAATCATCAACGAAGGCGTCAACATCACCTATATCACTAACATGATCATCGCTGGTGTTGTGCCTCCCCTCGTGTTGGTAATAGCGGTTGTCCTCACCATCCGCAAGCTCTGTCGTAGTACAGATAGCTCTCATTACATCAGAAGTGACGAAGAAGCTACCGACAATATCGAGCCGTATGCAATTACCTATGCTGACTCGACTGAACTGGAAGGACATGGCAGAAACTCAACCACAAGCGGGCGACTCACCCCTCTTTGTAACAAGACCCCAGAAGACTACTACACTATTCAGCCATACGCAGTGGCCTATGACCAAGATCCTGGGTCAGAGATTCAGCCATATGGAGTCGCCTATGATGACCGACTCGGACCACAACTTCAGCCCCAAGCAGGGGTCAGCATTGATGACCTAGAGCATGACGACAACTATGTGATCCAGCCGTATGCAGTCGGCTACCCTGACTCCCCACAAGCTCCAAGAGACCGTGCAGCGACAGATTTAACACCCCTTACAAATGGCACTAACGAGCAACCAACAAACGTCAAACAACCAGTCGTCCAGTCGCTGTCAACTAATGACGACATTAGTCCAAACTTGGAAAATGATGAACCGGAAAACGGTGATACGGTAGGAAACGGGAAGGGTCCTTATGGAATGTACGAAGAAAACGAGATTTCAGGAATGCAGTTCAAGAGTAGCGCACAAGCAAAGAAACACAGCGCATGTTCAACGTACAGCCCATCAGATGGACGGATTCAGTGTCAGACAAGTGGACATCGTCAATCAGTGCTGTATGAATACAAAGGAATTGACACTGGGCTTCCTCAGAACCAGCCGGAGACCACAGATGTCTGTCACTGAAAAGACTCTATTTTTGGTAAAAATTTTTAAGAAATATCTTCAAATTAAAGTTCCTGATTTAGTCTCACATGTTATCAATATCTCTGGAGGATTTCATGAGGGGAATTTTAAAGGGATGCCGGAGTAGCTAAAGTTCTTGATTTTTTTTAAATGTTTGTTTTCATGTAAATGTTGATGCTCATGTGTATAAACTATTAAGTATTAATAATCATTACCCTTTTCATGCATTGTAATTACAGTTTGGGTCTTTGTCTGACACAGGAGCATCTCTAAAACAGTGGAATTTTTTTCAGAAAAATAGTAATTCATGAATCAACTGACGCAGTAGTAAAGCTATAACCCCATCATACACTTATGTTAGCATGCTCAAATTGTGAATCAAAACATTATTCTTATACTGATTATTTAATTATAAATGCAACGTCTACGTTAATTCATGGATGTATTTCAAATTTGTCTGTATTATGCACGGTGGGTCAGAATTATCCTATAGTTAGTTGCGTATTTCAGTTATGATTGTGATCATAGTAGTTTCATCTTTAGAGCCGTAATTGAACCATTCTGGATATGCTGAGCACGTAGAGAAAAAGCTATTCTCATATTGTTCATTTCAGGTATAGTAATGATAGTTAAAAAAAAAATCAGAGACTAAATTTGTCTTAGCATACTAGAAATATTACTCATACATTATTGTGTTGCATTTTTAGTACAATAAGGACTATAGTTCTTTAATATAAGTCAAAATTGATTGAATTGTTTTTGGTGGCAGCAAACTGTAGAGGGTGAATGTAGGAAAATGTTCAGACAAATACTGTGGCAGGTAATTAAATGGAGGTGGTAGAAATGGAACAGCACATATGTTCGCCCCCACAACACATGTATGCACATGTGCGTGTTACAATATAATGGGTCAATGATACAACTATAGGGAAAATAGTGACTCAAGAAAATAAGCAATCTTGTCATTAGTAGAAACTAGTAGCCAAGATCATGTTAAGGTTTGTAACCTTATATGTAAAAAAAAAATTAGAATCCATTTCTTCTAATAGATGTAAATTTAGATGAATTAATGTTGTCCGTTTAATGCTGCTGCAAATGACTGTTTAGTTGAGCTAAGGTTATTACAAAAACTGTCTTGTAAATGCAACGATCTCACTTTAATTGTTGGATGGATAAGAATATAAAGTTATACGTCACTACTATATTAGTGTTCGGTGGGTTCTGTAATGTAATGGTCCTGCGCCCATTTCAAAACAGGTTAGAATACACAGCCAGGATTATCCATCGTGTCCACTGTCCGGTATAAATTTGTACTATTCCTTAACATTTCTGTAAACATGCAGGTGGTATCAGCCCACACACAAGTACTAATAAATGTAGTGCATAGACTGGTGCAGGTTAGGTGCAGGTAGACATCAGGTATACCTGCACAGCCCCAATTTTATCTGCACTAACTTGCATGTACCCAGTACATGGACCAGTGCAAGTTAGGTGCAGGTAGACATCAGAAATACCAGCACAGCTCCAATTTTACTTACACTAACCTGCATATACCTAGTACATGGACCAGTGCAGGTTAATTAGATACGGGTAGACTTCAGAAATATCTGAACAGCTCCAATTTTACCTGCACTATCTTTCATATAAAATACATGGACCAGTGCAGGTTAGGTGCAGGAAGACATCAGATATACCTGCACAGCTCCAATTTTACTTGCACTAACCTGCATATGCAGATGGTATTTTTAACCCCGATGAATAAAATAGTGCTTCTTTCGTAAACTCATTCTAGTCATGTGCTTGCTAATTAGTCTGGTACGATATGCTTGCGTAACAAAAGAAATTTCTTGTGCAAGGTGCCACGCCATTCTAGTTCAATAATTCTGATCGCCTCTTGTAGGTACGACAAAATGTCTTGGCTGTCAGCATGCTGGTCAACTAAAGGTATTTGTAACACTGATCTGTATTCTTAACTTGTTTTTCTCCATGTCTTTCATACGGGGATTGAGGTTTCTTTTCCACCTTGTAGCATTTTTAAATTGGGGCCCCGTCAAATATTCAAAAAGTTGCTTTAATTTGTACTCATCTACCAGGCTGTTTTGAGGCTCAACCTTTTTAATTCTGATCAGATCCAAGCATAAAACATGTCTATAGCTACAGCGGAAAATTATGACGACCATGCTGAACCATAAACATATAGCCCTATAACGTGTTCATTATATCACTCACTTTATAGATATAAGCGAGTGTACATCAGATACTTCCAGTGTATGAAGTTGAATTTATCTAGAAAGAAGGCCTTTAAAGATTATTAAGACAAGAAAGATTTTCCTGTCATTCATTATGTTATTCAATACACTGGGTGGTATGTAGAAATAGGTCTTCCTTGTCAATTGTTCTAGGCCCCCCATACCGACGATTTCTTACTCTAAATCAACCCCATCACATGACATAACACAACGTTCTGATAGGGCATTTTGAAGTCCCAACATCCATAGTTTCTCTTAAAACATATCCTAAAACAAATAATACCATTATGGCGTCACGACTAGTGAGTGGCAGGCAAAAAAAAGGTGACGGTCGGTTGCCTACCCATGTAATTTGCATATGTCGTCAAATAATTTGTCTGTATATGATGTAAACAAGGCAAGCGATCCTTGCATGAATAATGTATATCCAACTGTATCAATGTTTCTTCAAATGTGTAAGAATCATTACTTTTTTTTCTCCGGACACAGATATGGAATTCAACGGCCCAAAGAGGTCGACAGGACAGGAATACGTAGAAGCAGACCATCAGTACGAAGACGTGGATCTAGAGTTTAGAAATGTGTTCCTGACCTCCGGCTTGAAATACACTGCGCAAACAAAAATCCCTGCTATACATGTTAACATGGGAGAGGCGACACATATGGAGTCATGCTTCAGTCAGCACTGCAAGCCAGAGGAGGCACATGGTGGGGGCCACAAACATAGAGGTATGGGAAAGTATTATTAATAAATGAATTGTTAAATTTTGCTCAAACACACACACACGGCGGTCCGTCACTACGGCATTCTTTCCCATTGCTAGGCGCGTTCGAAAATATGTTGGGTTACAAGACGCTATTTAGGCCTGTTTCGGACTACCCGTAAAACATTTGAAAGTAAACAAATAGTATTTAGCGGTAAATTTCGTCAAATTAAAATAAAATCATCGTCTTAACATCCTTTTAATGTTAGCTTTTTATTTTAAATCACTGATTTTTTTTTTTAATTTTGCTCATAAAGACGATTATTTTCGTCTTGTCATGTTTTCAGGCAAACATCGTTCAAACCTGGCTACGTGTATTACCCCAGATTTTTTTATATTTTTCAACGTTTAGGAACAAGATCAAAAGTCGTGTTTTCGGAATTTTTTTTTTAATTTCTGGTTTTAAGTCTAGTTTTTGTCAACATATTGGTGAAAAAATTGCATTGTTTAACTTTTTTCTCACTAAATTACCCATAATTCAAAATTGAGGCCATTTTCCAAAAATCCCTGAAACACGATTTTCGGGACAACCGTAACGGTCATGTTGAGCCGTAAATGGGGTATGTTTGACTCTCCATGCCTCCAGCTTTGAACGAGTTTTGCAGACATGTCATATCGCCCAAAAGTGTGCATTCTGTTATTCATACAGGCGTAACGAACCATTACAGTATTCAAGGTCACCAAAGGATACGACAGTAGCTTCGCTACATGTTACATCTCCCCAAAAAAATGATAGCGGACATGTACTGTCCAGGAAAACTGTTTGTATGTGTAGAAACGTGTTTTTTTTTATCTGTTGCGAGGCACTCAGGCAGAAGGGGTTGTTTTGTCGCTTTATTGTAAATGACCGCAGGTGACCCCGACCCTGAGTCGCATTTACTTTCACATGTTTCTTAGACAGAATTCTTGATTTCTCTAACATAACTCTAAAACTACAATTAAAATTCGACAGTTAAAATCTAAAATAAAGTTATGATTCTGCACATCAGGTAGGATTCATGTTTCATATTTAGGAGTCTGACAAGGTGCGTGTCCATGTATCGGCTAGTTTTTCTTTTGTTGATTTATTTCCATGTATTTTGTTATATTTATCTTTTCGGACTTGGAAGAATTCAGGTCGCGGTCTCGCCTTGGGCCGAAGTTGTGCCCTTGGGAAAGGCACGTTACATGACGTCCCTCCTGTACGGTGGAGTGACGCCCACCGAGCCTCTTAGGCTAATCTGTCTAACTGTGCCATAACACACTACGTTGTTGGTGCGCCAATGTGTCAACATCATCACATTTGCCACAGTGAACCGTAAAGAATTAGATTATTTATCTATCCAGGGTGATCCAGTTTAATGACTTGGCACTGTTTTACATGACGCGTATACCGTTTACATTGATTTTCAATGGGGCTGTACTTTGCGGTTTGTGGGAAAATAGATAGTTACGTTTTTTAATTTTTTTTTAAAGTCTGTGGTTGAAAGATTATGTGGTTAAGTCAGTGATGCACTGGGGAGGTGGAAACTCTTACAAGTACAGTGTAGTGATTCTAGATTGGAAAGGTCAGGGGTAAAAAAAAACTAAAACAAACCACAACAAAATTTAAAGCTACTACAAGCTCATGATATGATTTCTGTTTTCTGCAATGATGCTGTGATTCCTAAATGGAATGGGTGTATAACTAAGAAGTATTTTGGAATGTTTAACCCTCAAACACCCGAACGGGGTCCATTTGGACCCCAGACGTATATTTTTATGTGCTATTTGAATTTATTTTCTTCTCCCGTGACTTTGTCAGTAAACCTCTTCTACAAGTTCTCTTAATTTTTTTTGGAGATCGGCACACATTTGTAAAAATAACAACTGAAGTCTGATGTGAGACCGTCTGGGGTCCAAACGGACCCCAGCCATGTATTTGCACTTTCCTACACACGAAATTGTTCGAATGTCCTTAATATGTCTTCAAGGAAGCATTATTGCTTTGATATTAATATGCAGTTTGCCAAGTAACCTCCACCTCAGGAATTATTGCCTTCGACAGAAGGGTATGAAATCGTTTTTGCACTGTTTTGCAGATTATGCACGATAAAGTTTGAAGGCATGGTCCGAAGTTCATGATTTTTGGCAGGTAGGTTGTCTTAGTGATGGGCATTGTCAAGGCCAAAAATGGACTTCGTGGGGGGGGGGGGTCTTACGTGACTGGAGCTGACTTTTTGTGTTTGCGGTTTTTGTTGTACTCCAGATTACTCGATGATTTTTAGTTGGCAAGTTACCGTTGATAATACGCAGGTCAAGGTCGTAAATGGGCCTCAAGGGGGGTTCCCATGTCATTGAATTTGACCTTTTGTGTTGGTTGTTATTGTTGTTAGCAGGATATTTCGAGAATCTGCAAATAGATGTTCACGATTTTTTGTGAGCAAGTTACTATTGACGATAGCAAGATCAAGTTCAGAAATGGGCGTCGCGGGAGGTCCGTACGTTGCTGTAGTGGGCTTTTGGTGATTGAACATTTTTAAGGGCAGGCGAAGTCTTCCTTTGGTTTTCTATTTAGGTTAAAGCAACAAGTTACAGACAGGTAGCTGTCAACAGTGTATTTCGTGGGACAAACAGTTTCTTTGAATGTTTTTTGTTTGTTGAAACAACATTGCCCCGGTCAAGAGTGCTCCAGGACCAAGAGTGCCCCAGCAAGGGCGTGCTAATTTGACAGCTCTGTGGGCCCCAATGTGAACATCTGGTATGTGTTTTAATCGGGAACAAAGTTAGTGATGATGTTTATTGCAAATTCATGCCCGAGGGCTAATTGCATACAGACATTAACAAGAAAATGTGGTGATATAAGACTATTTGCTAACAACTTCTACGTGTACGATATATTTATCGTACCTACTATCTCTACTTAAACCTAATAACGTTGGATTACATACAGGGTAAAAAGTAGATATACAATATGTGACCAGGTAATAGGAACGTTATTCTAATCTATTATATTCTATTAAACTATTCTTGTCATGCTATTAGGGGGTTTGACTTCTTCTCAGGAGGCAGTGGGAGATGAATTGTGCGACTCTTTGAAAAATAAATGGGTTGGGAGACTTTAGCAACAATATAGTCTTTTGTTGCTGGTTGAGATATGAAAAACTTGGGGAAATATTGGCGACTTCTTTGAATAACTTTTTTCTTTCAAAATCGTAATGAGGACAATGACAGATAAAATGCATTTCATCTTCCACTGCTCCCTCTGTACAGTATTTACAGAATCTTTTGCATACAGGCAGTTTCTTATATCTTCCTCTCTCCATCTCTAATGTGTGAGCGCTTAGTGTCATTTTACATAGAGATGATCTTAGCTCAAAATCAGGGAGATGCAGATAGGTTTCCATATTATAGTCAGATTTTAGTTTTCTATACAATCCGCTATTGATAGATAAATTGTGGAGGAAGGTTTGAATATACATGTCTGTTAGTCTTTTTCTCAACGATACACATACAAATCTATTGTTTACATGTAGATTGCTATTTTGCCAAATGAACGAGTTACCGCTATTGTCAAGTATCTCTTTCACGTGGCATAACCAGTTTTTCTTGTTGACGTTTAACATATCATGTTGTTGCGACAATAGAGCATCCACTTGTAGAGGATGTGTGCAGAAATCTAGTTGTCTTAGCCGTAACCAGTACTTTACAACCCTGACTGAAACATCTATATCTAGGGGAAATCTGCCGAGTTCAGCTTTACATGCAATGTTGCTGCCGTTTCTGTGAATACCGAGAATATTTTTACAGAAACGGTTATGTATGACTTCAATTGGACTAGTATTGTTTAAGTATTCTTTGCCCCAGATTTCGCAGCCATATAACATAATAGGTTTGATACATGAATCAAATATTCTTAAAAGAGCCTTTAGAGAAATCGGTGAGCGGATGAGGGATTTTATAGCCAAAATGGCTTTGCGTGATTTAAGGGACAACTCTTTTTTAGCCAAAGAAAAGCTGCCAGACGCAGATAACAACACACCCAGGTAACAGTATGAAGTAACGGCCTCTACTTTCTCTGGACCAAACATAAATTTTACATTTATGTATACTGTACACAATGGCCAGGAGGGAAGAAAACTACCTTTCGCGGCCAGACTCCCCAGGCCAATTCTCTTGCCTTTTGTGCCGAATTCTACGATCCGTATTTTCGTAGAAAGACATGGTACAGGCTTGAGAAATAGTATGTTGCTTCGTTCACAAAAGGACTCTCTGACCACTATAACTACGGCAATCATTTTCAAAAAACCTACACTATACACACACACAACACCTACCAAAACAATATCACACTGTCGAAGGCATGAGTACTCCGAACTCTGGTTTCATCAGGTTTTCAGAGGTTTGACAATTTGACAATCATATGAGGTCAAAGGTCAACCCCATGTTCATACCTGCAGGCCTCATCCGATTTTTGCATAAATTATGATAATGAGCTTGAATTTTTAACACTTAATCATGCCAAAATAAACGTCTTAATATGTTTAACCAATATATGTGCAAAGGTCACTGAAAGAATGCAAAAAGGAATATAAAATTGAAAGAAACCAAAGGAATATAAAAATTGAAAGAAACCAAATGGGGTCCATTTGGACCCCGTTCGGGCATTAACGTCACAAAAAAGTTCGGGTGTTTGAGGGTTAAAGTTATACTGTGTTGTAAGTTGGAGTAGCCGTGTATTCATCTACTATGAATGCAACTCTATGGGTGTAACTGTTTAATATACATAAAGTTTTAATTAGTCTGGTAAGTAAAACTGTTGTTAGAATGTGTTACTAAGCAAGCTTGCGCAATTGATCCTAAGATCTAAATGTGACAGGGTACAATTATTGTCACCCCTAACATGTTTTCGACACAAGTGTGTACCGTACAAAGCAGCTGCAAAATGAGGAAATGACATAGCATTTGCAAAAAAAAATTACATGGAAAAAAATTAAAAACAAAACTAATGTCGTAGAATGGCCAACTCAATTTCAAAGGCCAAGAAAACAAGGGGAATATGAATGTTAAATTAAAAGTACTAACCTCCAGAAGGAAGTGCTATTTTCCGATACATCATGCTGCAATGAATACATAACTAGCCGACATTTTACATAATTTTGTGTAACATAGTGTTTTGATTTTCTCAACTTATTTGCATGTAAGTATTACTTGAACAGATAATCAGATTACGCCACTTATGGAAAGGATAACTAGATTACGCCGTTTTTTTCATCGTCAATATTTGCGGCATAAATAAGGGGCGATAAGGACACCAAGAAGGACAATGGTTGGTAAGATACCAAAGAACACAAAACGGTACGAATTTTTCTTATCGCCCCCGAAATGAGGTCTGTAACGTAACTTTTTGTTTAAAACATAGACACCAATGGAGTAGCGTGGTGTATTCTGGGATAGTTTTGAGGGTATTTGGAGAGTTTGTCCTGGATTCGATGCGTTTTAAGACTTACGCGCAAAATGGGCATTTAATTGTATACTGTAAAATAATATGCATTTTTCACTTCCAAAAATAAATGCCTGTCGAAATATAGCACCCCCTTCTGGAGGTTAGTACTCCTTTAAAATGAGTCTATTAATCACCATACCGTACTGTGTTTTAGTAATTTGGTCAACCTTTCTGACCACGTAGATTTCATAATTAGGCGTCGGGTGGCGTGGTGGTAGAGCGTTCGACTTTGAAACGTTGAAACCTGGGTTGTATCCGGGGCATGCCTGGACATGCGCCCCGACGCTGTGCCCTTGGGAAAGGCATTACTCCAACCAGGTGTGAATGGGTACCCAAACTGGTGAAGTCGTATTGAGGTCAACTTGTGGCGCCGAATGGCAGCTGCACAGACCCTTTCGACAGCCCCACAAAAATGTGTGGATCAAATATGTTATATCATGTGTATTATGTAATTGTTTATGATTATTGATTGATTCTTATGTGATTGTAAACTGATTGTAAACACTGCATCAATGCATCAATATAAAGGGCTGCGATTGCACGGGTAATGTTTGACCAACACAAAAATTAATAAAGGCAACACTTTTTGCCAAGCATTTTTATTCGCACGCTCAAATCAGTTTTGGGGTTACATATGATAAAATCAACATGGCCTAATGAAGTGTGTGGGGAAGAGAAAAAAATCCTGTCTTGTGATAGAACCAAATGCAGCCTGAGCATTTTTTGCCATTTTGAGCTAAAACACATATTATTGTGACTATTGACTTCAGATTAAATGTGGTTTGAACTCATTTGACTGTGAATCTTAATAAATGGGCATGGGTAATTCAGGACATGCTGCTCTCCTGAACCATGCAATGTCACAAATACTTTACTGTAATATATCTTTAAACATCCTCCAGTACTAGACAAAAAGTCTGAAGACGAAGACCAATCATACGAAGACGCAGACCATACGTATGAAGACGTCAATGGAAAACATGGCTTGCAGCGCGATAGACCGAGTGAACAACCTTCTGGACGGCTTGATCTGGGACACCACGTGGAAGAGCCGCGTTCCAGGAGACAGGAGGAGACAGGTGAATTGGGAGACAGAACCGGACGTAAGTACAAATAGCTTTCCGTCTTTAATTGTACGAACCAAATATTGATTTTTCACTATATACAAGTCTGTCATCTCCTATACCTGAATTTCTCAATAGATAATAGCAAATTTAAGTTCAAATACACAGTGACATGGGACAACATATGTCCAAGTACATACATGTATGGGACAATATTCTAAAAGATGTGATAGTCTAAAAACCATTCTTGTTGATGTAAAAGTACCATGAGGGTAGATTTGTCTCTTGGTATATAGCAGAAGATGCCATTCATGATACCTCGTACGATTGTTGTGCAACAAAATTTATCATTTATTTATTGGTTCAGTTGTTATACAATTTTCCAACAAGGTTACCTGACTATCCTCGGCCTAGTATCATGAAGAAATCTTGTCAATATTATTATGAAAATATGGTAAGTGGATATAATATGGAAAAGCATCCTAACCTTTCCTGAAGTATACTAGTTTTGTAATGAAATTATACATTTACATTCTTGCATTATGAAATGAAACTGGAACTTTCACACTAACACAGATTGTTATGTAACGAATTATATATTTCTAACCTGAAATGTCTTGATGATGTTATGACTTTTCGTTGCAACAGTAAGATTAATTTTACATTTTTGGTTCATATTTCATTTTAGAGCCTGTTACAAAAACGTGGATCAAATTGATGGTGAAATCCATTCAAGTTTGCTGTTCTATTCTGGTCTGTGGGTCCCTATTCATCCTGTCAGTCTTTGCTGCTAAAGGACAGTTCACATTTGGTAATACGGTAAGCCAACCTCCATGAATAATTTTATCAGGGTGGCGAGTATTTGAATAGCAAAGTTAGACACTTGTTTTAACAAAAGTCAACGTTTCGTTGACCGTCTGTCATTTTCATCAGGGCAATGACCAGCCATAATTGCTCTTACTAAAGAAGATGACAGTCGTCATTGAAACGTTGTCTTTTGTATGGCCACTTCAAGTGGCTGTGAATAAAGGACTTACCTGTTGAAGGTAGACAGTCCTGTCTTTTTTTACTTTCAGGGCTAGAAGTATCACCGATAATATACCTAATGCATGCGGGTTAGTGTAAGAAAATATGAAGCAGGTGCCTGTAAATCTTCAAACTTTTGTGACAATAAAACCACATTTAGGTTAATCAAATTCTAGTGTTGGTAATGTCTACCTGCATCACGGCTCGTAGAAACATTCTGTTGATTGAAATAGAAGCCAAAGCAAACATTTACCAATGCAATTGTATGTTGTCAAGATAATAATTTATTGTTGCCTACCTGCCTGCCTAAAAAACTAGGCCTGGCCCCTTACCCCTCTTCATTTTGGTTTTCTTTATTGTTTGCTTCTCGAAAAATGTTCTACTGATTTATGTGTCATGTATCATTCTGTATATTTTTTTCTGGTGTCTTGTTATTAGTGTCATTATTAGACCCACCCTAAGGTGTTTATAGTAATATAATATAATATAAGGGAAGCTATATATTATATTAAAGTAACTGTTTACCAATTTCTTAATGATGTGCACCTCTTTATAGGAGGCAAACAATGTCACCATTCCCTGGTCATGGGATTTCTATAAGACAAACAGCTCGGCGCTTTTTAATCCGACCCCCGCCTACTCGACGTTTGTCTCCTCTCCAACATTGAAGCTGGAGAAATCTGCTGCTCCATCGATGGTGATATCGGATGAGGGCATTGGGGCACCTGGGGGTGAGTCAACTGAGTTCTCTATGTCCATGCTGATGATTGACTGTTACCTCCAAAAGAACTATACACAATAGTGGAACAGTTTTAATCCTCCGTCTTTCCATAGTTATTTTAACATGTAAGTTCGCTAGTCAGAACAAACAGGTTTTAACTTCCTTGCTCAAAGAAAGCAAAGATGCAGGCTGTTTTAGGAAAGGCAATGGGGCAGTGCATAGACAGAATCAGCAAGAAATCCACATTATCAATAAAATTAACAGTTCACTCTTATTTCATACATATCATATTTTTTTCAAAACGATGTTACAGTCACATGTGGCAGCGGGTGGAGTGAATATAACAACCACTGCTACATGTTGTCGGGATGGAGATTCTCCTGGTCCGAGGCAAACCGAAATTGTAAACAAAGTGGTGCGAATCTTGCTTCTATCCAAAATAAGGAGGAAAACAACTTCGTCAAAGATCTTATCAAGAATGGTAGGGATTAAATACGTTTTTTCCAGACAGTAGTTGTTTATTACCTATTATTGTATTGTACTGTATTGTATCTTTGCAAGATTTGTAATTACAAATGTAAGATTGCAAAAGCCTTCGGGCATGATTCTGCACATTAAGTTATAATAAACCGTTGAATGGCCCCTAAATATGCAAAATCATCAAGCTTGATCAAGGAAAATATATATTCTTATCTTTCTCATGGCTGATATCATAAAAGTCAAAAATCCTAAAGCATCTTTGACTTTGTGATCAAAACAATAGTTTGAATACCATGGACGTTCAAGTACCTGCATATTCGCAGGTCTAATATGTTTGGTGATTTATTCATAATGGGACTAATGGTTTTCATTATTGTAACAGATGTTCAGTCTCTACTAATGTGTTATTACTACATGTACGTAAATATTACTTTACACTGTCTGATTCTTGATTCTAAAATCAACTTAACTCAGAGGCCACTGTGTAATGTAAACTTCAGGAAGGTTAGAATGAATAAAGTTGAAAATTGTAAAAAAAAATTGCTGTGACATTTACTAACTCAAAAGTTCTGCAAACGTTTGAATATTTTTATTTGTTGTTGTTGATTGGCTATCCAAATAACAAGACCCCTTCTTCTCGCTGGATTGCAGCCCCTGCCAAACAGGTCTGGATTGGACTCCGTGAAGGTCGTAGGTGGAAGTGGTCGGACGGTGCACGGCTCAGCTACAGAAACTGGTCGCCTGGAGAGCCCAATAACAGTTTCTGGAGTGGGAGAGAGGACTGTGGCTCTATATACACCAAGGTGGGTGCAAGCATTGCAGCATTTCAATAAATGCCAGTAACATGTCAGTACGGTCAAGACAGTAAAAGATCGGTCAGAATTTTTCTTAAGATATGCTTGTCAGTGCGTTACAGTCGTATAAACTGATTTATTTTAATGTTACTGAAACTACTGTCAGTTGCTTTACCAGTCCTAAAGGTTAACTAGGGGTGTTTCTTTTTTTTCTGGAAATTAATTCATTGGCTGCTAATTAATTCATCATCACATTTGTGGAATGATTAATATAACAGGTGGCTATCACCTTCCAAGGAAATATATTAACGTTTTCTGTAACATTTTACAGACATTCAGAAAGAGGACGTTATCTCGTCAACGGGGCACTGCTGGGAAGTGGAATGACGCCAACTGCAAGTGCAACTATCTCTTCATTTGCAAGAAGCCAAAAAGATAACATGTCCATCCTTATAAGGCTACACCGATTTATCATTTTAAAGAAAGATTTGAAGAAATGTCAATTTTAAAACAGAAGCCTCGGAAAATAACGTTCTAACGAATCCATAGCTGGCTTAAACTAATATGAATCGGTAACATATTTCTTCTCGTTCTGTGTATTTTCATATTGATCTTCAAGTGTAGAATTTTTTCTTACCCAAGGATCATCCAATCAAAATAGTGTGGCCTCAAGTGGAAATTTAAAAAATAATTTCTGAGGCGGAGAATTTTAGCAATTTAAATTTAGCAATTTTAGATTTTAATTAAAATTTTAAAAGATGAAATGTGATGCTGTGT
Organism: Branchiostoma belcheri; assembly: GCF_001625305.1. Taxonomy (NCBI): domain Eukaryota; kingdom Metazoa; phylum Chordata; class Leptocardii; order Amphioxiformes; family Branchiostomatidae; genus Branchiostoma; species Branchiostoma belcheri. The sequence goes on along the minus strand of NW_017803080.1, from coordinate 5,116 downwards.
TAGAACTATGTAGCATTTTATCAAAGGACCCTAAAATCCTAAAGTTGAGAAGATTTCATTTTTATTTAATTTTTTTTCTTTGTACAATAATCTAGTATGTATTACAATAATGTAATATTATTAAGTAGAAAAAAATAATCCCAACTATAGTACGTCAAGGAAATACCTGAAACATAATCTTAAATTTTCTATATCGTGCCAAATACAGTTGCAATCTAATATTCCAAAACTATTCTTTTCAGAATTATAATTTGTAATGGGATTTAAAGCAGCCCGTAATGGTACAATAATAAAAATTCTGTTCGACACGTTTCACCTTTTACATTATTATAATTGTATATTACATTTTTATTAGCCTTTGGCAAGAATTTCCAATACAATGAGATATACACTAAGTATCATGGCAATCATGATATTGGATTCAGTTTCAAATCAGGTTTTTAAGCAGTTTGTTATCAGATATGCACCTGATTGACAGTAATTAAAAATTCCCCAAGTTAGACCGGCCTAAGTTGCGTCACATTTTAATATGAACAGATCCAAATATATTAAGTGGATATTTAAAAGAAAAAACGGGTAAAATGAAATAGACCTTAAAATACAGCAAATTGTAAGAATTAAATGATTGATGCTTCAAGAAGTGGAAATTAATGGTTTGTACGTTAAGACATTTTGTGATGTTCCTCCAAGTGTCAATTATTACATCAATTATTAAGAACCTTTTCAACTCCTTATAATGTTATTATCATAATGTGATAATGTAATTGGATACTAGTTTTTTTTTAATTTGCTATCATGTTGATCATGTAATATAGATGTAGATTTGTTATCATGTTGATTATGTAATATAGATCATGCTTGACTTACTTGACTAATATAGATCATGCTTGAAATACGCAATTAAGCGTCTTTGTATACAAAAGCTGCCATGTCTTTTACTGCATTTATAAACGAAGTCATTAAACACAATATATATAGAGTAATACAAAACTAGAGGTCGGAGATCTCAAGCCTTTGTCAGAGATATATGGTTCTAGAATTAATTCGAGCATGCGTATTCTTTTTTTAATAATCAGTTTGGTCTATCTATAGATTAAAAAAAAAAAAGAATATCTGTGATCCTTTTTTTAATTCTACAGAACACCCAAAAAGGGTTCGCCACAGATTTACAGACGCGCTGTCTCATGTGTTAAACCTCCCTAAATTATTTGATTTTAGACTGTTACTGGAAAAAATAAAAATGTACCAAGAAATTCTTCTTACTGTATTATGATCAAAGTGTCACGACAGTGTCGCAAAATGAAATAAGAGATCTAATGAAAGTGACGAATCAGAACAGGGCGACATCTGCTATTTAGTTGATTTATTTTTCAAGACGTATAAAAGACGTTTCCCGTCGGCTGAACAGACAATCACGTGAGCCCTACCCTGATACTAATTATTCCGCCCCTTTACCCTCTGACACTTCCTCCCTAACCCTCGTAAGGGTCATTCGTGGCTCAACCTTTCTCTGTACGGTCACTACCCTAATTGTGTGTGTTTGTCTGTGAAATAGACGGGAAACATAGTTCTCTTCGGAGCTTGCAAAGAAGAGAAGGTCTGTTTCTCTGTGAGATTTCGTGGTCTATTTGCATATATTCGCTCCAATGTGACTTACACTAAAATGTAATCCTTACGCTATAACTTTTATGTTAGAAGTTTGTAAAAATCCAAAACAAAATCTATAAAATCCAAAATGACAAAGTTAAGAATTACTAGTGTAAACGTCTGATTAAACGTCGATTACGCTGAATACCTTTAATTAGTTTACATTTGCAATATAATTGATTAATTCATGAACAGCATCCAGTTTAATTCCACCATAGCCATCTTAGAGCATCAGGGATTAACCCAATAATGTATAGAAGTGTACAGAATTCTCTCCGTCCCATAATTCTGTCAGCTACAGTTGCCATAATTCTGGCTCCAGTTCCCTTGTTTAAAAATTAACTGCCACCACGTCTGTCTTAAATCTTTTTTAATACCTCTTGTTTACAATATTAGTAAGCTTGTTGATATATGAAAATAAAAGTACGGAATTAAACTGTAATTCCGAGATTAAAACTGACTGCCGACAGGCTTCAGGCCTCTTCCTTCAGACCAAGTCTCTCCATGGCGACCAGTCGCAACTTCTTCCGGTCAACCTGATCCAAAAACAAATGATAAAAAAAAGTTTAAATAAATCTGCATAAAAAACACTAGCAGCAATGAAAAAGAATTCAACAAAGAGAAATGAATTGAAACGTACAAAGAAAACCAAATGCATGCATCTAGAAAAAATGAAAACAAGACTTTTGAAAAAAGTTTATCTCGGCCGCTGGCCATGTAGTTTTGTGTTCTTTTAGGATGTCCACATAGATTTGTGTAACTGCTAGAGAGGAAAGAATGTATTACCTAGTATGTTCATACCTGTAACACCAAACAGGGTAATAAATTGGCTTCCATTATCATTTGCTTCAATGGAATTAGTGAAAAATATTAATCTCGAAGCAGATGTTGGGAGGGAAAATGTTTAGGTAGAGATACAGATTTTCATTTGTGATTGAAGATTTGAGAGACAGGAAAGAGTTTAGGATATGTATGTGGAGCTAATTTCTCTGTTAGAGTAGGTTACACAGCTCTATGTATGGGGAAGACATTTTTTGGAATCAGTAGTGTCATGTTGTATATTACAGAGGAACTATGTTTCATCTGTAATGTCTGGACAATACTGATGAATAAAGAGCAAAGATGCATGTGTCAAAAGTGAAATGTTTTATTTTGGTATAACTTCATGAGACAACACAAAATGGAGTGGCTACAATAACAGAGCTGTCAAACGTTATCAAGCTTAATGCACTAACATATTGTTAGGTTGTACGAATTCATAAATTTTCACGGGGGGGGGGGGCGGATAACGTAACTCTGTTTAAATCTGTTCAACAGCACGAATAAAACACAATGTAATTGATTGCCCTTGCCCGTAGTATCTTTAGCTCCATTTTTATCCTATGGCTCTATGCCTAATACCCTTATAATTCCTGATATTTTGCTATTTTTGCTAAGTAAATACCTAAGCAGCCTCATGCGTTACATCCGGGATCTTCGATATGGGAAATTCCATTCAGGCCACTAATCAAAAGCGACATCTTGCGACCGAGGAATATAGTGCACTTCCATAACCTTCGTCTTGACTTATTCAGATGTCTCAAGGTAATATTAAAACGTATTTTTTAAACT
>NW_017803080.1:0-1423 GCF_001625305.1 Branchiostoma belcheri | reverse complement strand
CTTACTAATTAATTTTCTTATTTTTATTTTTATTTTTTTATTTTTTATTTTATTTTTTATTTTATTTTTCTATTTTATTTTTTATTCTTGTTTTATTTTATTTCATTTAATTTTATTCTATTTTATCCGTTCTATGCATTATCAAACTTCTCCTCTACTGCTAGAGCTACTAAAACTTCAGACCGAATATATTAAACATTTTAATTCGCCCCCTCTAGCGGTTTGGGCCAAATTGCAGCTTTCCAAAAAAATCCAAGATGGCGGCGGCAGATCGGCGCGGCTCGGCGATAATTTGCCGATTTCATTGTATTTTCCTTGGTCTTTTACGCGATTCAAGCAAAGAAAACAAGTTGACCACAAGAACAAAAGAGTAATACAGCACTGGGAATCTAATGGTCCGTTTTGTTGGGCGGTAATTTCTCATTTCAAGTGAATATTTACGTGCGTCACAGTGATTTATTCACCAATCAAAAGCGACATCTTGCGACTTAAGCAAATATGGAAGGTTAATGTACATAATTTATGTCATTGATTTATTGGTCCAATTACCGCAGCTATTAGCGAAATTCTAGAACCTTAAATGCATACTATGATATAAAACAATGGTTTTGTGGTAAACAGCATTTCCTCTTTTTTAGCAACTTCGTTGTATAAGAATAACGACACTATCATCCGGTAGCTCGACCCCACAAAGTAAAGTATACACGCAGAGTAATTGGTTTCATTGGGTTTTTTTTCACGGTCGAAATCAAGATTTAAAGATCCATCCAACGTACATATTTTGGAGCACAATACCTCGGCCGCTCAGGCGGCCGAGATAAAAAAAAGATAATTGATAGTAGGCTATTTCAAGATGAGAATGTACCAGGGTGTTACACATTTGCCAATTTTTCAAGTTCCATATTTTCCCACTTTCAGTACAGAAAATTGTAATACATTTGTACAAGTAATGCCATGCATAGTGCTTTTTAAATTTTTTTTGGACAGCGATTTAAAATTTGCTCAAAAGGCACATAACAACAATACAACAGTTGTTTTTCAAATGATTTGTTTCAAATATAAACTGACGTTACAGAACTAAAAGAAGGGCACAGATTTCTTTGAAAATTGCTTCATTGTTCCCAAGAATGTTATTATATCTAAATAGTATGTATTTTGCTTAAATGGTACACAATCTCTTCGGACACTAACATATCTACGAACACTACAACATGCTAATTTATGACTACCATTATGTTAATTTACATCCATTATCAAAGTGGCTTCTGTCATAAGGCCATCATGTGTAGTTGTTTCAGAATATTGAACCTGTGCCATTTATATACCAGCTAATGAGCCGTTTTGTACTTCTCTACGGACACCACATAATCCCGCCTACCTTACGCTGTGTCGATGTCATCGGAAACGCGTCCATGAAGAGGAA
>NW_017803079.1:0-2649 GCF_001625305.1 Branchiostoma belcheri | reverse complement strand
CTTTAATTTGTCTACCAACCCACGTGGTGTCGACCTACTCTTTCCTAACATATAAACAACCTACATCTCATCCACCCAAAATGATTACTTTGCACCATTTTTATTAGGTAGTTTTATAAAAGAATAGTTTATGAGGAACTGGATACTATGGTTTACTTACTAATTAAGAATTTCTGTAATTCAATTGTATGTTGCTGTTTTTTTTTCAGATATTGACGAATGTGAATCCAACCCATGTGAAAATGGCGGTGTTTGTAGCGATGCCATTAATGCTTACACCTGCGCATGCCCAGACGGTTTCATTGGTGACAGATGTGAGGAAGGTAAAAGAACTGAAAGACTTGCTTTTCAAAATTTCTTCCAGGAACTATACATGATAATCTTCACAACTTAGTAATATCAGTTTTGAACGTTATACTCTATTATGACGTTGACCAATCAGAAGGCTCCATTCCACATTCCTTATGACGCCGTAATGTCACAAATAGAGTCAAAACCAGGTCATTATTCATCCCAATCCATACATTAAACAACCCAATAATCACCCGCATATGACCTTAGGTGAGCCAAATAAAACACCGCTTTGTTCTAAAAAGATTTAAAAAAAACTTGAGCTGTGGTCCAATGACCTCGGGTCACTCCCATAAGAATACCTGTTCCCTGCCTTTGACCCAAATAGAACACGGCCCCTCCCCCAGTGACCTCAAGTGACTCCAGATGGAAAGGTGTTCTATTTCGTTTGTATGTGTTATACAGGAATGTGTCACTCTTTACTGTGTAAGTTTTGATAGGCTATATGATAATAGTGTTAATGTCCCGGTGGATATGGTGTGATAAAGCCTTGTCAGCTGCGCTCACTCAGTGGCTTTATTCGGTGGTTATAGCAACTGACAAGGCTTTATCACAACATATTCACCTCGGGAGGGGTCATTAACCCTTAACTCATCGTCTTTATCTAGATATTGACAAATGTTCTACTATTTTTATTCAGATGTTGACGAATGCGAGTCCAGTCCATGTCAAAATGGTGGCGTCTGTACGGACGGCGTCAACTCTTACACTTGCGCATGTGCAGATGGGTTTACTGGCGACAACTGTGAAAACGGTAAAACATTATTCAAGTACATTTTCAATTAACCAAACCCTTCCCCGAACAAGACGTTTTTGATTGGTCAATTCAAATAATGACCGTTAACCTTTACAGACAATGACGAATGCGAATCCAGCCCTTGTCAAAATGGCGGCGTCTGTACGGACGGCGATAACTCCTATACCTGCACATGCGCAGATGGGTTTACCGGCGAGAACTGTGAAAAAAGTAAGACTTCGTTCTATATGTGAAACAATTTACGAATCTTGTGATACTTGCTCTTCCTTGCACATGAAGTTCTCTGATTGGTTACTTCAAATAATAAACGTTAGAAGCAAATTTTCAGACGTGGATGAGTGTGAATCTAGCCCGTGTCAAAATGGCGGCGTCTGTACGGACGGCATCAACTCGTACACGTGCGCATGCGCAGATGGGTTTACTGGCGACAACTGTGAAAACGGTAAAACATTATTCCAGTTCATTTTCAATTAACCAAACTTGTGATATTTGCCATTCCCCGAATCGTGAACAAGATGTTTTTTGATTGGTCAATTCAAATAATGACCGTCAACCTTTACAGACAATGACGAATGTGAGTCCAGCCCGTGTCAAAATGGCGGCAGCTGCATGGACGGCGACAACTTCTATACCTGCACATGCGCAGATGGGTTTACCGGCGAGAACTGTGAAAAAAGTAAGACTTCGTTCTATACGTGAAACAATTTACGAATCTTATGTTATTACGAATGTTATGTTATTACGAATGTTATGTTATTACGAATGTTATGTTATTACGAATGTTATGTTATTACGAATCTTATGTTATTACGAATCTTATGTTATTACGAATCTTATGTTATTACGAATCTTAATCTATACTTGCTCTTCCTTGAACATGAAGTTCTCTGATTGGTTACTTCAAATAATCAACTTTTCAGACGTGGATGAGTGCGAATCTAGCCCGTGCGAAAATGGTGGCAGCTGCACAGACGGCGTCAACTCTTACACTTGCGCATGCGTGGACGGGTTCACTGGCGACAGATGCGAAAAAAGTAAGACTTAGTTCAATATATAGATTTACGAAGCCTTTCCCTCAACTCTGAGTTTTCTGATTGGTTACTTTAAATAATGACGGTTAACCTTCACAGATGTTGACGCCTGTGAATCCAGCCCGTGTCAAAATGGCGGCAGCTGCACTGACGGCGTCAACTCTTATACTTGCGCATGCGTGGACGGTTTTACTGGCGACAGATGTGAAGAAAGTAAGGCTAAGTTCAATACGTTAATCAATTTATAAAGCTTATGGTACTTCACTAACCATTGAGTTCTCTGATTGGTTACTTCAAATAATGACCGTTAACTTTCACAGATGTTGACGAGTGCGAGTCCAGTCCGTGTCAAAATGGCGGCAGCTGCACAGACGGTGTCAACTCTTACACCTGCGCATGCGTGGACGGGTTCACTGGCGACAGATGCGAAATAAGTAAGACTTAGTTCAATACAAAAATTTGCGAAGCTTCTGATATGAAGCCTTTCACATTAGACTTCTCTGATTGGTT
>NW_017803078.1:0-2654 GCF_001625305.1 Branchiostoma belcheri | reverse complement strand
GTGAGGATTACAGATGTAACGGGTCACGACCCGGGTCAGAGACCTCCGGACTGTCCTCTCTAACTGTGATGATTCCGAGGGTGACAGGAGCCTCCAAAGTTAGTTCAGATGGGTGATTGGCGTCTTCTCTTTAGTCCACAATAGACGGGGGCTGAATGGCAGGGGATTTCGGATTAGAAAGTCCCTCTCCAGCCCCGCGGAGTACCAGACCCTAAGTCATAGCCAACTTGGCCCTCGGAGTGAAGTTCTGCGTCCTAGAGAACAGGTGGTCGCCAAGTCGTACCCAAATTTGTACCCAAATTCGTACACAAATTTGTTCTTTCCTATTATAAATGCAATAACGGATTGGCCAAAATATTTCAATTTGGATAAAATCTGTCATGTTTTTGAAGGCTTTCCGCTGGAATATAGCGTGCCAGGCTAGCCTGTGAGAAAAAAAGCACGTTCCTTCCGATTAACCTTCACTTTAGGGATTATCTACGTCTAACCTTTCAGGTCATAAGCCTGGATGCGTAATCTCTGTTCAGATCATACAGTGACAGCCATGGACACTCGTCTGGCAAATGGATACTGCCTTGCCACCGAATGATCTGCTTGGATATTATATAAATAGGTGCCATTCGTGTTGTAACGGGACTCCCCGAGTGCACTTAACCCTGAACCACCCCGTTACAGAAGAGACCGGGCACCCATGCAGTACTAGAAGAACAGGCCGATTGTACGAGCGCAGCGGACCTAGGGGGTTTGCGTATCACTATCAGCGCGCGAAGTGAAGACGAAGTCGCAATGTATACTTGACTTGAAAAGCTTAAGCACCATGTTTCACTTTACCTGAGGATGATTGTTGTACTTCTCCATACCTTATACTTACAGCTTCCACGCATTCACTTAACAAATATGCATTAAGGCAAGTGATAGTGGTATTCCTTGGAAGAGAGCAAAGACGGACGATTTATGTCTCCAGCAGTTACCAACATAAAATTGTACCAATTTTCCATTAATTATGCAAATTACGTCTTCATTTACATAATCACAATATATCTGCCAATGATTTTGTCGCTTTCAATTACATACTAGTATGTCACAAGTGTTTCATAGCCCTAATATGGAATAAAGCAGATTTATAGAATGTCCACATTAATTATGAAAGTTAGATCCTGATTTGCATAATTGTAGTTTAATTGTGTCAAGCATCACTTAAGCTACCTACATACAAAAAATCACGACGACCCGTCAAATGGTTGTTTAGTTATCCTCTCTCTGAGATTTTTCAAACAAATCATCCTGCATTGAAAGGGCTGAGACACAGCACATTTTCTTCTGTATCTCTTCGTATTCCCGTCTAAACAGGGAAAACGCAGTGCCACAGAATCTGTTCTGTTCTCCGTGACCTCATTTCCCTTCGCCATAACCTCAGGCCAAAGTTGGCAGTCTGAGCACTCTCAAGGACACAGCTTGTGGCGCTACATACACCGATACTCCCTCAGGTAAACAGGAGTATGTGCGGCGAGTATGTGGCCTTGAAGCTGTGGTGTGTTCAACTTTAAACAACTCCTGCAATCAAATGTGCAAAGATTGAGTGTAACAAGCCGTTCGGTGTGATATAGCTGGTCCATTTTTATATAATAGCGATGTTTACCATGAAAATAACGTATGTGGCTTATTTCTACCCCTGGTGTGAGTTTTTAGGTCCCGAAACCTCTAAAAAAAAGCAGAAATTTGCCCACGAAAACGGACGGGCGAGGCGTGGGGAGGGCGCTGTTGACGCCTGCATTCACGAGTTGCACATTCCCAGGATCCTTTGCGCCCAGGGTAGGTCACGTGGGCGTCAGGGTAGGGAAAAGGTCTCGGTAAACCACGTGACTCATCCTCGGCTCTGGTCGGAAGAAGGTGCCCTAAGCGATATCTGGCCGATAGTAGGCTGGGAGCATTCACATTTTCACGTAGTGTGTTGAATCAACCCTATCCTATCCCATACCGATAGTCATGGAGCAAAAATTCGATGCCGCTTTGCCGTACGAACGCCGTGAAAAACTACGTACCTCCCTCCGCCGGCAGTGGTGTCAGTCATTTTTGAAATTTCCGAGCGCTCGCGAACACTTCCGACTTCTTCCGACCAGAGCCGAGGATGAGTCACGTGGTTTACCGCGACCTTTCCCTACCCTGACGCCCACGTGACCTACCCTGGGCGCAAAGGATCCTGGGAATGTGCAACTCGTGAATGACCCCCAAAAGGTCGAAGGTCATGGGGCACGTCCGTTGTGCAATCTTAGCCGATTTAGCTTACACTACAACGCGAACCTGTCTATATTGACTTACTTGACTTATGTCGAGTCCTGGTGTCCCTGGCCTCGAGACAAAATGGCTGACCAACACTCCCTATCTTCCATCACTTGACCCAAGTAGTCCACCTCCAGGCCAGTGTCTCTCCTTAGGCAGTCTATGTAGGTTGCAGCCGGTCTGCCGGCCTTCCTCCTCCCATGCTTGGGAGTCCACAGTACCAGCTCGGCCACAATCTCCTCTCTGCTCCTATGACAGTGTCCTGCAAACCTAAGCCTTCTTGATCTAATTTTGCTAGAGAGTCTTGGTAGGTCGGCGTAAAGGTCCCTGTTCGTAACATGCTGTGACCAGTGGATGTTGAGTGCAGTTCTTGT
>NW_017803077.1:0-2655 GCF_001625305.1 Branchiostoma belcheri | reverse complement strand
CTCTAAGGCCTAGTGGGAAAAGTTATTCCAGAAAACTGTCCTACAAAGAATCATCTCTAGAGACAAGGGAATTTTTGTAGAAGATCTCAAATCAACCATGGCGGACAGATCGCTGTGGAGTACGGTAGTGCAGCAACTTACCCCGCCCGTAAGGGACGACGGATGATGATGATGATGATAATGATGATGATGATGATGATGACATAAAAATGTTACTTCATCTAAGTGTTAAGATGTGAGTGGTGGGAGAGTGGTGGGAAAATTACATGTACAGGTAACGTAACCATAACCGACTTAATGCTATGTACATGTATATAATCCAATTGGAATGCTCATTACCTCCAATGTCAATATAAGGGCCTGTATGGGGGCACCATAACTGTCTGATTTTGCCACGAGGTTCCTCATGGAGATTACCGCGATGTAACATGACATTAAATTCATTAACTATATGGTATAACTTCGTCCCTTCCCCGAGATTAAAGATGGGCAGTTTTGAACTTCTGCAGAAATCGCACGTTAAAGACTTGATGATTGATTTGCGATAGTTTATGAAATGAATGTTGACTAAACACTTGTGGGAGAAATTAAAAATATATCACCACGAAATTAAAAATATTTGTACATGGTTACATCAGAGTGTTTGTAATCCACTAATGTTTAAGTACTTGATGACTGATTGTGTGGAGTTTATGAAATGAATGTTGACTGAAGTCTTATGCGAGAGAAATATTGACCGGCGCGCCAGTCTGCAACGGAAAACTACAATGACTTCTGGTACAGACACCGTGGAGGGTGTTTCTAGTTTTTTTACAGACACCGCTTTGGGATATCAGGTTGGTTCTTTCGTTCTGGTCTGGTGCTTTCTTTTTGTGGCCTTCTGTGATAGTTAGTACAGTTCTCCCGCCACAGACTGTAACAGGGTGTTGTTTACGAATGTTCCTCTTGAAGACGTACCATGCATGGGACCCCGCAGTTTCGTTACGTTTTCTTTAATCCTTTTAGTTCAATCTGTTGTGGTGTTATGGGTCTGGTGCTGACATGGAGCTTTTGGGCTATTTTAGGGATGTTTTTCTGTGACTTTTACCGGCTATCCCCACCTGATCCTTCTCTACCCGTGGCTTAAGTGGTCTGGTCTCAAGTGAGTTGTTTTAAGTGCCCTGGCCTTTGTGACGTGAAATGAAAACAGAGGTGTTTGTTTACCCTGGCTGTGGTGTTAGGCGGGGGGGTTCCCCGGGTCTGTATCATGTTACTGAGCTCATGTCTCGGTTAACAATCTGGTTAGGATGATAAATGTTTTTTTTTAATTTCACGGCAAGTTGAGTGATGACAAAAGTTAGGGTAAGAAGAAACATGAGGAAAACGTTATGACTGGAATCATGGTGTTTTTTTGCAAGTACTACGATCGCTTTGAAAGAATTTAAAAAATTGCACGAATACATTCCCTATGGAATTGGTTTTGAGGTAACCTTTGGCCATTTGGTTTTTGGATCAAGTAGGTAACTTACACGGGTGCCCACGTGCCACCCCTCCAGCTGCCCAGCATGATTAATTACTGGTCATCTGTCTTCTCCCCACACCATATGGGCAGTCGTCGCCTTGGCAATGATTTTTATTGCCTCAGCCTTGTTAACCACCTGCTCCCTGTACGTTTTGTCAGCACTATACCGTTGCCAAATTGCACCTTCCTACACGAAAGACGTTTGAACAGCAAGCAGCTTTAAAAAACATTTTATTTATACACGATTTAGAATTTGAATCACGGTTCAAAAACACGATTATTGTGGTATTTTGGACCAACAGAAACAGTCTCGGTCTGTTCCCTGTACAATTGTGTGTTGGAATAAAGTTCAACCTTTTACTATAAGTCTAGGTCTGTCATTCTGCAAGCAAACTGTATCAGTCCTTGATACGTTGCTTAGCGTTTTGTATATAAGCCCATTTACTACTAGTACTTACATCATACAAACACAGCTATCATCAAGGCTCAAGAGGACTGCGTATACAGTGCAAACTAATGTTATTACTCCGTGAAGGAGGTCAGGACCTCCGGACGGAGTGTTGTAATCGGCTGATTTTTCATGTTCGCAGTCAAAACACTGGGTTCTCTTTGTGTAATCGGCACGCAATTTTATACGCCGTCTGCGGGCATGCCCGTGTTGATGCACGAATGTGTATTTCTTGCCGTTGCTGCTTTCGCGGTCAATGTAATATCGCAGACGCACCCCTACAATTACGAGGCGAATTGGAATGGTCCAGAAAAACGCGTTGTTTGGAATAGCAGTGGGGTTCAAAAAAGTTCATGCAGATACGGGGTGGTTTTTATAAGTGGTTCCAGATGTTTTTGCCCATGGTTAAGAGATGCCAAGTTTTTTGGAAGATGTTCGCAGCCAAAACGCATTCTTCCGTACGTCGCATTTCTGTGTAATTTCGCATGTGGTGTTGCATTATGTCCGGGATGATGCACGTCTTTTTATTTTTACCGTAGCTGTTTTGATATTGGAGTAAATGCTTATTTTCGAAACATCCCCATTTCTTTGAAATGGTTTCGTCCGTTTATGCAACTGTTACTGCGCTAATGACGACCAGTCGCGCTGTCCTGATACACCGCGAATGTGCGAGTGTTCCCTGTAGACAGTCCCGGGAGTCATTTTT
>NW_017803076.1:0-2656 GCF_001625305.1 Branchiostoma belcheri | reverse complement strand
TAATAAGACATAGGCGCCGTCTCGTCTCTAGACCATGACACCACAATACACATCTTACAACAATGTACAAGTAAACTATGCATCTTTTGCCTCTTCCCAAAAAATTATTTTTACACTAAAGTGGGCTGATATTTGAAAAAACACCAGAGCGGTCCCTCTCATTACCAAAGAAAACGACCATGTTTCCAAAGGTGAAATATGTCAAGGTCGAAGGTTCCCAATAGACTAGTTTGGTAAAATTCTGATCAGTAATTGTGTTGTTGTTTTTGCCCACTGTAGATTCAATATGGTGCCGGTATAATGAGGCGTTAATATATGCGGGGAGACGATGGACCACACAAAGAAATCTACTCATTGTTCATAGCAAGGGTTATAGTTACAAATATATACAGGGATATACTTAGACCCCATTCATACCAAGGACGTTATATCATAACCTAGTTGAAGCTCCATGTTCATATAAAATCCTTGTTCATACCAAGCTTTATATATCCTTCTAGATTCTTTAGCAGAGTTTATATAAGCCTGGCGTGGCCCAAAAGTCAACCAGACTCTGGCGAGGGCGAGTTTATAGCAGACATCGGCCCCCAAACAACATTTATTCTATTCACCAACTTTTAATGTAACGCTGATTTCCTCTACCATCCAATCTAGATGTCTTGTCTTTGTGTTGCGTTGCCTGTTACCTACAACGTTTCTAGGTAGTAATTCGGTTCATGGAACGAACTCATGTTTAGGTAGATTTCGGGAGTGAAAATAATATTGTTTTCTAACCAGCATTTTGCCCGTTCTTCTTACCGGCTTTGAAAACACATGTGCACCTCTCAATTTACGCATTTGCGAAACGATCTACATGTATGGTGACCCCTTATTGTTTGGCAGTACTTGCGGCGTGTGACGTGTGCAGGCCCGTATATTCCCGTACACACGACTAATTACCAGGTGTCCGGGCGTGTCCGGAGGAATCACAGACCCGCACACGCCGTGGCCGATGTTTCCTGCACACACCCGGACACACCCGGGCACGCCAAGTTTCACGGGACATGTACAGGTCCGGAAACGTCCGGATATTCCGATTTTTGAGCAGTGACGTTCGTTTTGTGCACAGCGTAATTTGAAAGATCTATGGGTAAAAACATTTATATGGAAACTGTGATTTACATTTAAGAGTAAACCCCAGAAGCTGGTTATCTTTGATCAAAATAATTTTTTTTTTACTCGCTTGATCGGGGGAACGTTCCTTGCTATAGCTTGTCTGAAGCCAATATGAAGAGTCCATAATATCCAAACAGTTCATCATGAGAAATTTTTAAAAATGAGATGAAAAATTGAGGTATTGTTTGTGGTCTCTCTCTCTCTCTCTCTCTCCTCTCTCTCACTCTCTCTCTCTCTCTCCCTCCCTCTCTCCCTCTCTCTCTCTCTTTGTCCGTCTGTTTCTGAGTGTGTGTGTGTGTGTTTCCGCACATTTGTAGTCATATTAACTTCAGAACGCCTTTATTTATTGTAATGATATTTGGTACGTTGGTAGGTCGTAGAAAGAAAAAAAAGGTCAAGGTCAAACATGGGCATCCTGGTGTCTGACCTTGATAGAGCTGGCTGGAAGTACGTGACAGAGGGGAGCAAGGGGCCAGTACCTGCCCTGTGCATATAGGCAGGTAGGCAAGTGGCTGACCTTGGTACTGCAGCAGATCTGCCGCTTTTTGTATCTTTGTATGTGGGCAAGAGTACTCTCCAAGCAGAAGAGTACTCAGTTCAAAAGAGAAACCCCGATAAAAAAAGCCTAAAAACATGCTAAAAATACCCCCAAAACCCAAACCTCTGTTTGGAGAGTAGGCAAGAGAGCATTTAACTGTATGTTTCAAGGTTTCACAAGACACTCGGTTGAAGAAAGAAGCGCAAAAATATTCTACATCGCCCTTCTGTTCTAGTATGGAATGCAGTTTTGATTCACTCGAAGATGACATTTTACGTTCCAATTTACGAACCGAGATCGTTCAAGTGTTCAACAAACACCGGGATCCGACAGCTGTTGACAAAATCCTCCCGTGCACAGCTACGGTTCACGCCGCAAAATAGGCTAAGGCCACACCAAGTAAATTTTATGGATGACGTCCTTTGGAGACCCTAAATCTAATGCGAGAGGGCAAAAAAAAACAAGACGGGCCCTAAACAAGATGCCTAGATTACAAATATACTAAGAGACGACAAATGTTAGGACACAAATTGAATGAGGTGACACAGTGTAGCAAGCAAGAAGTCTTGTATTCATCATCAAAACAGCAATAAATCAGGTGGAATAGCAGTTGTTGTCCTGTCCTGTTTTCGCGTTACGGGTTTCACGTCAATCTGACGATTTGCGGCACTGTCGTGACTCTTTGGTCATAGTTACAGGAAGTGGAATTTTTTGTTTTCTAGGAACAGGCCAAAATCAATGCGCGCGCAGACGTCATCCATAAAATGTATTTGGTGTGGCCTAATCTTCAACCATTTCCCCACCAAATGGTTACAGACTGGCCAATATGATACTGTCTTACCCCCACCAAAAGATATGCTTGGGAAATGGTTAGAAACTGGCCAATATGATACTGTCTTACCCCCACCAAAAGATCTGCTTGGGAAATGGTTACAGACTGGCCAATATGATACTGTCTTACCC
>NW_017803075.1:0-2661 GCF_001625305.1 Branchiostoma belcheri | reverse complement strand
GCAAGGTGTGGATGCGTTCCATGACCTCTTTGTTTGTAGTGTGTGATGTCCAGTGAACCCGTAGCAGTCTGCGATAACAGTTCATCTCAAACGCATTGATTCTCTTCACTATAGCTGCATTTAGAGTCCATGTCTCCGCACCATACAAGAAAATAGATAGCACAAGACAACGTAGTAGTCGTATCTTTGTTGGCATGGAGATGCTATGACTGCACCAGATGTGTTTAGTTTCGACAGTGCCTGGGTTGACTTGGCAATCCTGACTTTCACCTCTTTGTCTGAGCTGCAGTCTTCTGTCTGGACAGAGCCGAGGTATGTAAACTCACTGACCTGCTCCAGTTCTGTGCCTCTGACTATGACTTGGCCATTTGTATCAGACGGACCGGATACAAGGCAGTTGGTTTTCTCCAGACTAATCTCCATACCATACCTCCTGCTTGTGGAGTCCAAGCTGTTGATCTGGGATTGCTGATCCACTCTTGACCCATCCAGCAAATCCACATCATCCGCAAACTGGAGGTGGGTTATGGTGCGTCCTGCCAGTTTGATGGGTGCTACTTTTGGTGCTAAGGCTTCTCTCATTATGTTCTCTAAGAATATTATTTTCAAATACTATCGTAATATTTCCATTGTATGTACCATACTTGTACTTCCAAATTGTAAACTTTCCAAGTAATATCAATACGTTAATATAATGAAAGTTTACAATATCGTGAAGTTTGTAACCGAGAATAACACCATGTACAGATAAGGATAACCTGTTTCCATATTTGATACAATAAAGCTTATCTACTTATAACCAACTGGGTTTTACAGTGTCACAATAATAAACCTGCATACCATCTTTCAGTAGAATAGGCTCAAGCCTGGGTGGTCCCGGTCTTTCTTCTAGCTTTCACTTGAGACGTACATTATATTTGCCCAGGTCTTGTCCAGTCGGTTATTGAATTCATTAACTGTTTTCGCTTCCACTACTGCTTGTGGCAAGGAGTTCCAGTCCTTCACAGTTCTAACGCTGAATGACTGTCCTCTAACCCTATTCTTAGCTAATGGTACTGTGAGTTTATGGTCCTCTTATTAAGCTATCAGCTGACATAACTTCAAAAGGTTTCTAGTGGAAGTCTCTCCAGCCCCCTTACAAGTTTGTAAAGTTGAATCATGTCACCGCGATGCTGTCTGTATTGCAGAGAAGGGAGTCTAAGGGCCTTTAATCTTTCCTGGTAAGTCATGTCTCTAAGGGTTGAAAGGAGTTTAGTCGCTCTTCTTTGGACTTTCTCCATCCGCTGTTGGTCCTGTTTAAAATGTGGCCCCCACACAACATTCGCTTACTCTAATTGCGGCCTTACCATAGCCTTGTACAGTAGTGGAACTGTCTGCAGATCAAGGTTGTAAAAAGTTCTCTTTATAATAAAATCCCCAACATCTTTTCTAGTTACACTTGCTGCGTTAGCATGACATTTTAACTTGTTGTCCACTCCCAAATCCCTTTCCTCTTCTGTTTCTTGTATTTCCTGAGCCCCCAAAGTGTACTTTGCCTTTATTTTGTTCCTTCCCAGGTGTAGTACTTTACATTTTCCTGCGTTAAAGGGTAACTGCCACTTGTTGGACCAGCCCTCTATCGCTTCCATGTCATGCTGCAGAGACTCTCTGTCCTCAGCTGTGCTGACGTTACGGTAAACTTTACTGTCATCAGCGAAGATGTTGATGCGACTTGTCACGGCCTCTGAAAGGTCGTTGATGAAAACTACAAACAAAACTGGCCCTAGAACACTTCCTTGGGGTATACCAGTCCTCACCTCGGCCCAAGAAGAGTATTCTCCATTCAGCACTACTCTTTGTCGCCTGTGTG
The DNA here is from genome assembly GCF_001625305.1 of Branchiostoma belcheri. NCBI lineage: Eukaryota > Metazoa > Chordata > Leptocardii > Amphioxiformes > Branchiostomatidae > Branchiostoma > Branchiostoma belcheri. Next base: position 812 of record NW_017803075.1, on the reverse strand, counting down.
AAAAAGAAATCATTTACCCAAAACCAGAGTTTTCCTGTTACTCCACAAGACTGCAACTTGTGGAGGAGGCGCTTGTGCGGAACGCTGTCAAAGGCTTTTTAAAATCCAGGTACACGAAATCAACTGGCTCTCCTCCCTGTAGGATGTCAGTCCATTCTTCCATTACTACCAAGAGTTGTGTGGTGCACGAACGATCCGGTACAAATCCATGTCGTGCATCCGTAAAGTAGTTATTTTCCGTCATGTGCTGCACCAGAGAGGCTCTAATAAGCGACTCAAGTAGTTCCCGACGATAGAAGTGAGGCTGACAGGTCTATAGTTACCAGGCTGTTCCTTGCTGCCTTTCTTAAATATAGGTGTCGCATGTGCTTGTTTCCACGGATTTGGTAGCTTGGATTCTTCGAGGGATTTCTTAAAAATTGTTTCCCTTGGTTAACGGAGGTGCCCACTCAGATGCCAATAAAGGATAATCAGACGTAAGGATTACTTAATCATGAATGATTTAGATGGAATTATATGTCAATTAGCAATGGTGTTCAATTACTGCTGTCAGTGAAAGGCACTTGTTTGCCTTGATTACTATAAAGCTAATATATAATATTGAACTGGTTTTTTTGTACATTTCTGTAGATCACATCAAACACGCAATACATACAGGGCAAGGTATTTACCTGTATTGAATAAACTAGTAATAAATATTCTACTGTATACCTAATAGACAGATCTGTAAACGTAATGCTAGTACAACCCCAAGAAAGAGTCTAGTAGTATCAGGTTACCTACATCCAGAATATAATACACATCGAGGATAA
>NW_017803074.1:0-2662 GCF_001625305.1 Branchiostoma belcheri | reverse complement strand
CCTAGTCCAGATTTTTGCAAAGCCTACACCCTCATTAAAACCTGACTTTTGCCCTCCTCCCCATCGACATTTATTATTGTTTTTGACAGCCCAGTTTAGTCACTGTTTGAGCTGTTTCCGAATCCTATGTCAGCCCAAGTTGAAATCATAACCTAGAGCAACACTCACCTGTAAAATAGTTAACGTAAAATGTTTTTATGCGTGGCGTAAAAGTTTCCAGACGTACAGAACGGTCGGGTGTTTGCCGGGCCAGCTGGGTCTGACCTGCGGTGACCCCGATCCCGTGAGGCTTCGCGGCTCTTATGGTCCAGATCTGCTTTAGTTTTGATGCGATTTTGTCGCTAAGCGCGTAGACTGGACTACGAGACTATGCCGCTTAGCCGAGTCTGTCGGCTATTTTTAAAGCACCGGTTCTGCTTAGCGATTGTAATCGTCTAAGCGTGTCAGAATCGGGTGCTAAATGTTGGCTACGCCGACGACGTGACCTTGGCTAGAACACTCTAGTACTCAAGGCGGACGACAATAGGACAGTCGAGGATGAATAATCTCATCTTGACTGTTGGGCCAACAAAAACAGGATGACTCTGATCGGCAAGAAGAGCCAACTGCTCCAAATCTGTTTCTGCAGAACTGTTCCTGTGCCACCTTCTCTCGTGACCCTGGGAGGTGAACCCGTGCCGGTTGTGAACGCAGCTAAGGGTCTCGGGTTTATTCTTGACACTCCACTCCATGGTGACTAAGGCGTATCGACGACTAAATTACCTCAGACTCCTCACAAAGCAAGGCATGAGTGTTTCCGACCAGGTGTACCTAGCCTTGATCAGACCTGTGCTCGAGTACGGTCACGGAGCCTCTTGTTCAGCGGAGCCTCGGTGACCAAGGTTCTATGGGTATTGTCCCACATGGGAGTTGCGGTCATATGTGCGCGCTCGTTCTTCCGCCACCAAGAGAAGATCCTGTTCACCGCTGTGGAGCGCATCTGGCGAGAAATGCAAGTCGGGATGCTGTACGTCCTACAGAGCGAGAGTCCGATCGTGTGTGGCGGGGATGGCCGTGCCGACAGCCCCGGCCACTGTGCGAAGTACGGCTCGTACACCCTGATGGAGTTAAACCAAAGAAAGGTCATCGACGTGCAGCTAGTCCAGGTACATTTTTCTTGTGGCATGGCTTATGTGCATAGATTACCTGGTATAATTGTATTTGTATGGGAAAGTGTCTATGTTGGTTTGTATTACAGCTGTCTTTGCAATTTTTATTTCAGAGCAACGAGGTAGGTGGATCCTATCACATGGAGCAAAAAGGATTGGAGAAGTCCTTGGCGTGGATGGAGAGTGTGGATGTGGAGGTGGGGACTCTCGTCACTGACCGACACGTATGCATCAACAAGATGATCAGAGAGGATCACCCTACTATCAAGCACCTGTTTGACATCTGGCATGTTGCCAAAAGTAAGTACATTTTTTTTCATTTCATGAACATGTAGTATTCTAGTAAGGAATTATTGGTCATAAGTCAATCCTGTCTGGAATACACAGTACTGTATAGTTTGACAAACTTTTCCTTTTGTGTGCAGGGCTGTGGCACCATAACAATTTTATTCATAAGATCCCTGCATGTCCTTTATGTTTTGTAGGTGTGAAGAAAAAGCTCCAACACTTGAGCCAGAGGAAAGGGTGCCAGGTCCTGAAGCCTTGGGTGGGCAGCATCATAAACCACTTGTATTGGGCAGTGGTGTCAAGTCCAGATGACAACAGACAGCTCGCTGTTGACAAGTGGAAGTCAGTAGTGTCTCACATCTGTAACAAGCATGAAGGTTTCCAGGGACAGTTCCCCCGCTGTGAACATGGGCCTCTGGAAGGACGGGAGCAGGAGAAGGCCTGGCTTACTGCAAGTGAGTACTGGTATATAGTTAAAAGTTACGTAATTGTGATTTTGCTCATAAGCTGAGGTCAGAGAATTGTGATTTTGTTATTCCTGTATCCATCTTTAATTAGGGACATGCTGGAGTTCCTGTATTTTTCTTCCCTATTTTACACTCTATTTCTTCCCAATTGCCAACTTATGGTCATTTTTGTTCTTCATTCAACAAGAGATCATAACCACTAGAAAGAAAATATCCCTATGTTGTACATATTGTGTATTACTACAGAGGTTGTAGAAGGAAATTTTGTTTGTTTGGGTTGTTTATGTAGGTACACAACTGTCAACAGATGTAGAGAAGATAGTCTACAACGACAAGTTACTGAAGGACATTGGACGCCTGTCACCTGTTTTCCAGACCTGGTCACTTGAAGCCTTCCATAGTTTGATCTTACATTTTGCTCCGAAGATGTTTGCCTTCTGCAACAAAGGGATGGAATCCAGGTAATGATTTTGGTTGCATTTTGAGAAAGATTTTAGCATAACACAAGGGATGAGTTATGCCCTTACAGAGTGTTAATTCTGTGTTGTACTCCTCTTTCAGGGTGAAGCTTGCAGCGCTTCACTTCAATGAAAATGCGGACCGGGCCCACAGACAAACTGGTGATGGTGACCTGATGTACAGTGTACACTACCCAAAGCACAAGCAGGGAGGGTACATTGTTCGCAAAGTTCTGGAACAGCCATCCTTTGGTGTGTATAATAGCAAAATGAGTGAAGAAAATTCTGCTCCTGATTTCAA
>NW_017803073.1:0-2662 GCF_001625305.1 Branchiostoma belcheri | reverse complement strand
ATAATCTTATCACAGCACGCATATAAATAAATGAATTCAAAACTCAGATTTTACAAGCATCCATATTCAAATTGTGTATGTTATGTTCAAATTAAATTAGCTCCAAACTCCACCAGCTTCAACGGTGTCTCCGACAGACAAACCAGTACCATTTTTGACAAGGTGTCCATCTGTGTACATTCTCCAATCGCCACTGGAATTCTGCCATGTGAAGCAAACCGAGTGCCACATAACATCCAAGACCTGGAGGTTAAGGAGGTCAGTCCTTGAGCGTTGCATGCCGACCTAGAGGATAAAATTGGAAACTGTGAGATCATTAAAAAAATTGAAATAAAGAGATAATAGTAAATTGCAAAGTAGCCTATTGTTTTTTCTAAATGCAGGCAAAGCAAGTATCATAACTTCTAAGTCGTCGTAAGGAGTTATTATAGCATAAAGATAAACGATATATATGCATTTTGCAATAAGGACACACTGACTTAATTTTATGGATGACATCCTCTGAAAACCCACAAACTAGTGCGCGCGAGCGAATAAAAAACATTCCGGCAAAAAAAATAAAATGCTACTAAACCACATTAAAACAAAGCCACCTTACAACCGCTTTCACACCGGCGCGATGTTGCAAGCCTGGCGTTACTATATCGATATTTCCACGGCAGATGCCCTGCTGAACTTCACTCCCTTGTACCCCCACTCAGAACATTCTCTGCAAGAACACGCTTAGCCACCTTAACAGCAGAAAATCACCCTTTCTTCCTCAATAGTCCATCAGTCAAGAGAAATTTTCATGCTGACAGTTTCTTCTACTCTCCAAGCAGAGGTATGGGTTTTGGGGGTATTTTTAGTGTCTTTTTAGGCTCTTTTTATCGGGGTTTCTCTTTTGCACTGAATTTTTTCCCACCAAACCCAACCTCTGCAGGCAGTCGAAAACTTCAAAGGGCTATAAACCTAATCACTTCAATACATTTCAGTCGTTCTGCAAGGAGGTGTGAACCAGACGCATGAATAGGCACAGTCAGCAGGAGGCGTGTGGCCCAATGAATGTCTTTCTGACTGGCTAGATGTGTGATAATCCACCACAATAAAATGGATATCCCTAATGACAGTTTGATGGTTCCCGGGGAGGGGCACTATCGCCTGTTTTGAATAGGTTTGCCCCTCCCCGAGGTGAGTGCCGGTGTTCCGGGAGATATGGGGGCGCCGGGAAATTTGGGGTCACTTCCATATATGGCAGAAGGGGGCGCGGCCTAAAAACTACGAAGGCCCAAAGCAACAATGTCGTGTCTTTCATTCAATGCCCATTATACAATGTCGTATCTTCCATTCAATGCCCATTATGTTAGATCAAGGAGATCTCTTTTGAACCTCCTTGGTTAGATTCATCTAGCAGTATATTTCATAATAAAACAGTAACCATTGTACACGTTGTCTTTTTGAATCTCCTTGTTCTCATCAAATGTTCTATAGTATTCGTTCAAAAAGGAATTCAAGGGACCCGCTTACCGCTAAGCTAGCAACTTTGAGCCAGCAACATAATATTTGAGTTATGTTCAAAGATCGTGTTGTCGTTTTTCATCCCTTTAGTGTCTTTTATAAGGGGGGACTAATTATCCCGGGAAAGGAAGCCGTGATATTTGGGTACCCCCATTTGAATTGACAATCTCTTCTCAACATCACTTTACATTGTACTTGCTGCTAAACTTTCAGCCAGTAACATAACATTTTAAGTTGAGATCAATTATAAAGGTTGGCATCGAAAATGCTGTCGTATGTCATCACTTTAATTCACAGGAAAGGAAGCCGGGATATTTGGGTACCCCACCATTGGTCATAACAGGGGACCGAAATTTATCAACTGCTAATTTGACATTTTTGAGACACCAACAGAACATTTTAAGTCGTGGTAAAAGGTTCGCACCCGACATACTGTCATATTTTATCACTTTAGTGTCTTTCATAAGGGGGGACCAAAAATCCCGGGAAATTTGGAACCTGGGATATTTGGGTCCCCCCATTAGAACTAACATTCTCTTCTCAAAATCACGTTTTTACTGTTTACCTGACACTTTTGAATCATAAAAGGGGACCAAAAATCCCGGGAAATTTGGGACCCGGGATATATGGGTCCCCCGTTAGAACTAACATTCTCTTCTCAAATCACGTTTTTACTGCTTACCTGACATTTTTGAGACATCAACAGAACATTTTGAGTCGCGTTCAAAAGTTCGCACCCGACATACTGTCATATTTTATCACTTTAGTGTATTTCATAAGGGGGGACCAAAAATCCCGGGAAATTTGGGACCCGGGATATTTGGGTCCCCCCATTAGAACTAACATTCTCTTCTCGAAATCACGTTTTTACTGTTTACCTGACACTTTTGAGACATCAACAGAGCATTTTGAGTCGTGGTTAAAGGTTCGCATCCAACATAATGTCATATTTTATCATGTTAGTGTCTTTATTAAGGGGGGACCAAAAATCCCGGGAAATTTGGAACCCGGGATATTTGGGTCCCCCCGTTAGAACTAACATTCTCTACTCAAATCACGTTTTACTGCTTATCTGACATTTTGAGACATCAACAGAACATTTTGAGTCGCGGTAAAAGGTTCGCATCCGACATACTGTCATATTTCATCACTTTAGTGTCTTTCA
>NW_017803072.1:0-2665 GCF_001625305.1 Branchiostoma belcheri | reverse complement strand
AGTCAAGCCTATAACAATACTGTAGAAGAACGTCTGACCAGAGGCCCCCTTCCCGGTGATCTGTTCCAGTTCTCCATTCTTGACTCCCTTTTCCAGCGCTCTCTTCAGAAGGAACATTCGGTTCTCGATGTCCAGTGTCGGGTAGTGTTCTCGGATGTATTTCTTGATCATGCCAACCTGGGAGAGAAAAGCGGAACATCCTATTAATGGATTTTGCAAAGAATAAATAAATGAATAAACTTTATTGCTCAACAATCACATAGTTGTACAACTTGTGGCAGTAAGACAACAATACCACAAAACTGAACTATCTTAAAATTACCACTATCGATAACAATATATGTGCTACAATACGGTCATGTATTGATGGTTTGGTCTTACTTGTGGAATGAGGTATACAGAAATTGACCTTTGTAGGCAGATAATATGGGAATTGGATACAACAACAATATAAGGAAAGATGACTGATTGCACAATTGTGTGGCCCAAGGCCTAAGAAACGGAGATGGGCACTGCTAATGGTTTTAATGCCAGAGGGCTTTAACTTTCACTTTATCTCACCGAAGCCTCTTTCGGCTCGTTGACTGCCTTGATAGCCACCCCGATCATAGTCTCCATCGGCTTCTTCGGTTTGTAGCTCTCCACCAATCGGAACGTCCCGCTCATGCCCTTTCCTAAAACAAGACAGAAGAATGGTTGGAAGAGTCTACTTATACATAAAACATTTGACATACCTGAGATACAAATGTAACGTATTACTCTCTTTCAGGAAACAAAATGATCAAAGATGAGAATTGCCAGTTAGAATTTAAAAAAAGTTAAAATTGTCTAGCAATTTCATGCAACCAAATAAACAAGACGATTGGGGACAAAAGAACTGTGCTGCCCCCTTTCAGGAACAGTTGGTATTGCAGTGCAGGCTATATTTGTTATGACCTACTTTACCCCAGCCGATATGCATGCACACACACAGACACAAACACACACACACACACACAAACACACACACACACTTGCACGCACATACTCTCACACACACACACACTCTCACACAAGCACACACACGCACATACCCACACACACCCACACACGCACACACACACACACGATACACACACACGATACACACACACTGACACACACACACAAACATACACACACACACAGACACACACAAACACACACACATACACACACACACACACACACACACACACACACACGCACGCACACACACACACGCACACACACACACACACACACACACACACACACACACACACACACACTCACTCTCTCTCTCTCTCTCTCTTTACACAGCCAAGTCTTTTATTCATACAGCGTTACAGTGACCGTCTGTCAAGTTCCTCGGGGCAAGTATGACTGACTGGTTCACATTGCACAGCACAGGTGTCACTGGTCATCTGTCTGTCTGTCTGTCTATCTATCTATCTATCTACACACATACAAATAACAAGAGTTCCGAGATCTCATACCTCCATGAAATATGGGCTTGATATGTAAATGTAAATTTCTTCTTTAATTACGCAAATAACCTCTGCATTAACATAATATATGCATCGTGATGTTAACTTTTGATTAACTTAAAGATGTCCCAAGTATGATATTCCCATCATTTACCATTGAGAAATCATAGATTTTTTGCATTAATTATGCAAATTAGGTCATCATTTGCATAATTAGTATCTGTTGATGTTCCATCTGCCATAGGTTACATACATTACATGTATGAAAGTTCTATAATGTAAAACACTGTAATTATAGAATTTCCTCATTAATTATGCAAATCAAGTCCTCATTTGCATAATTTGCAGTTAATTATGTACATCTCTCTGTCAGATACCTACACACCAAAAATGATGAAAATACGCTGTTCCTATCTGGACTTATTGGCTTTCAAAGATTTCGCCCGAAAGTCCCCTGCAGTTCCTGAACAAGCTGCTAGGGGGACCAAACCCACACCACTTATTCCTGACAGGAAAAGCTATCTGTCACCAAAAATTCAAGACCATAGCATGTTCAGGACCAAAGATACAAAAACCGGGTTCTGCTGCAGTACCAAGGTCATACACCAGGAGGCCCATATTTGACCTTGAGCTTTGTCTTCCTAAGACTTATCAGCATACCAAATATCATCACAATCCATAAAGGCGTTATGAAGTTATGCTGACTACAAAGTTGCGGAAACACACACAGACACACACACAGACACACAGACACACAGACACACACACACACACACAGACACACAGACAGACGCCGCCAAAAACAATACCTCCATTTTTCATGGAGGTAATTACATTTTGGACCCCCTAGCGGGGGTTATGATACTGCAGCAGAAGCTCTGGTTTTGATATCTTACGTTCTGGATACACCAGGGTCGTGATTATTAAGTGGTAGATAGATTTTGGGCTCATGGGCAATTGGTGTCTAAGGCTAGGGCTCAAATAGTTTTTTTTAAATCTTGAAAATAAGCATATGATTATATAAATAAGAAGCAAATTACATAACTAATGGAGAATTCTATAAATCAGCTGGATTCTATGAGAGGTCAAAGAAACACACACACACACACACACACACACACACACACACACACACACACACACACACACACACACACACACACACACACACACACACA
>NW_017803071.1:0-2665 GCF_001625305.1 Branchiostoma belcheri | reverse complement strand
TCCAACTGTTGTTTTAGTTGTATGTTACTTCATATTATAGTTATATCAATGTAAATCATTGTTTTCCCTTGTGTTTCTCATTCTTTCCCTGCCATGTCGTAAAATGTGGTGAACCCATCGCTATATTTGCTCCAAAGCAAATATTGGCCTTTCTAGTTCACAGAGTCTTGACTCGAGGGTCGAGAGGTCACTCTAAAAATAAATCAACCGCAAACATTTCAAGACATATAGTTATTAAACTGTACAATGTAGTCACTGACCACAGTTTTGTATATATCCAACTCCCGTACCTTTGGGACCGCATAGTAGAATAAGAGATACAGTTCCCTGTAAACATGCATATGTGTAGATATGTAAATATTGCACATTTGGCAATTCTATAGCAGTGACACCTGTGCTGCAGTGCAATGTGAACCAGTCAGAACTGCCCTGAGGAAGGTGACAGACGGTCACCAAAATGTCGGTTGAATAAAACACTTGGCTGTATAGAAAGAGTCTCTTTACTAACTTAAAGTGACTTTACCAACGTCATGAAATTATTCACAGGTTCTTTTTACTGACCTGCCATCCAACCTTCTTGATCAAACAGCCCAAATTCCATGTCTTCATCTGATTCACTCTCTTCCTCTAGCTCTTCTGATGAGTCTTTCTTTCCTGACATTTTCTGGACTCTTTCTGTGAAATAAGGACATTTTGAAATACACATCTGCTCATTTTTTCATTCTGGCTATCTTTCTACTTACACACTGTCTAAACAGGGCTCGGAATTCATTATTGGGAATAGGTGCACTGGTACATTTATACTAAAAAAATTAGGTGCACAAAAAAAATTTTGGGTGCACCATATAAAAGAAAATATTATGTACATGTACTAATATGTTAACAAAAACTAATATGTTTCATTTCTAAAGAAAAGTAGTACAAGAATCATGAATGATATTATTTTCTGACACTTTATATGTTAAAAGTATGCTGCATGTACACAACTAAGTATACATCTTGACATACATACCTACAAAAATTTTGTGTGCACTGGTGCACCCACAGAAAAAAAAATTGGGTGTACAGCTCCAAATTTGGGTGCACTAAGGTCACGCAGCACATGTAGTATTTCGTGCCCTGGTAAATCAATTTTATACAATGCATGATTGTGTTCAATTTCTTTCTATTTAAAGTCAGAATAAAATACAGTGAGAAAAAGTCTGAAAAGTTTACAAGAAATGATAGACTTATTATAAGTGTTGACATCTGGTACCTTCTTCGCAAGGTTCCTCTTCATCTAGATAGATATCTGAATCTGCTTCCCACGAATCCTCTGCTTCCTCTGTGCTGGTTGAAACAGCATGCATCATGTCCCCATCTGCTTAAAAGATGTTTGAAAAAAAATATCATCATGATACATATTGACAAAAAAATCAGAGATTTAAGACATCTAGGAAGTATTTTTATTATAATTAGCTATCTATGAGATTTAATGTTGGAACAGCAATTGTATAAAAATATAATTATAGGGAATATCAGATTGAATTACAACAGTTACTGTTAGTACATGAATTACAATGTTTTCCTCATAAGAGTGTACATCATAAAAAGGTCGACACCACAACACACCAGCCACTCAGAGACTGTCCCACATGTAATGAAAATATTGAAGATAAATTTCAATTTGTTATGACTTGTCCCACATATAGTAAAGAAAGAGATACATTGTTACAGACTATTACCACTAAGACAAAGTTCACCCAATCTGGTACACAGTACGATACATTCCATGAATTATTGTCATGTCCAACTACCACATCTGCTTACTAGGTAGGCCAATTTCTGTACACTTTATTTCATAAGCGAGACCATATCATCAATACATGACCATATTGTAACTCATATACTGTAGATAGTAGTTTGTAGTAAGAAATGTAATAAGATAGTTTAGTTTTGTAGTATTGTTGTATTTCTGCCACACATTGTACCATGTACGATTGTTGAGCAATAAAGTTCATTCATTCATTCATTCATTCATTCATTCATTCATTCATTCATTCATTCATTCATTCATTCATTCATTCATTCATTCATTCATTCATTCATTCATTCATTCATTCATTCATTCATTCATTCATTCATATACTCGACCCATATTAGGGACATTTCATGATTCCACAGTACACATTCCTGGTGACCTCATAACACATTCCTATCACCCAAACATATTAGGAAAGTACCTTACCTGAATAGCCTAAGGTCATGATTTCTGTGACCATCTCATGGCCCATATCTTCATAATCAGTTACCTCAGCCTGTGCAACCAAGGAAATATAATTATCTTAAAATTCTGGTCTTGTTGATATATTATGTATTGAATAGAGTGTATTCTGACCATTTAAACAGGTTCCTTGTCCAATACATCATTTTCATATATCAGTAGTTCACAAGATGAGTTGGTATAGTCCAATAGCAAGAAGTTTTATGTGTGAGTCCCAGCCTTGTCACTCAACCAACATGACCATGTGTGCATTGTCGTAGACAAGCACGTTGACAGAACGTAAACTACACCTGAGCAAAACCCCAATTTTTCACGGTTTCCATTGGATTTTTTGTCGACGTTGCAGACGATATCTTTTCTGACATTATAACATTTGGAAACTACAGTCAGATGTTGACCTGG
>NW_017803070.1:0-2667 GCF_001625305.1 Branchiostoma belcheri | reverse complement strand
CACACGCAAGTACGAAAATTGTGTGAGGATTACAGATGTAACGGGTCACGACCCGGGTCAGAGACCTCCGGACTGTCCTCTCTAACTGTGATGATTCCGAGGGTGACAGGAGCCTCCAAAGTTAGTTCAGATGGTTGATTGGCGTCTTCTCTTTAGTCCACAATAGACGGGGGCTGAATGGCAGGGGATTTCGGATTAGAAACTCCCTTTCCAGCCCCGCGGAGTACCAGACCCTAAGTCATAGCCAACTTGGCCCTCGGAGTGAAGTTCTGCGTCCTAGAGAACAGGTGGTCGCCAAGTCGTACCCAAATTTGTACCCAAATTCGTACACAAATTTGTTCTTTCCTATTATAAATGCAATAACGGATTGGCCAAAATATTTCAATTTGGATAAAATCCGTCATGTTTTGAAGGCTTTCCGCTGGAATATAGCGTGCCAGGCTGTGAGAAAAAAAAGCACGTTCTTTCCGATTAACCTTCACTTTAGGGATTATCTTCACTTTCAGGTCAACGTCACCGAGTTCACGTCCTTTTGGTGAACCGGGTTCTGACGCTGTGGAACCCTCCCAATATAGCGTTCCAATTTCCTATATCTTTGATACACATAGTTTGTTCATAGGAAGGGATCGACATGTGGGCCAAACCATGTCCGGAATGGGGAGGTAAGCTTTCCCTTCTTGTGCCGCCTGCTATTCGTCTTACAATCATGACATTGTTAGTTATCCGGTTCAACACTGCCGAACTAGTGACTACCGAACCTTGGCTGTGAGTCATTACAGGTTACAAACGGTCTCCTTCCGGTGCGAACGGCTGTCATTACAGTAACACCCGGCCTCTATCAATTTGAGAGACGTACAGTGGTTGCAAGGTCAACTGTGTCCTTGAGGCGTACAGAAGGGATGTGGAACACAACTTTGCGAAAACATGGCAGTCACAATATACAGTTAGCGTACAATCGGGGGAGGGGGGCTCCTTACACATATACAAACTGTATTGCTGGAGAACATGAGACAGTCAAGCATATTTGTAATTTAAACATTAACTTACGGTATGTGTTCGTATGAAATTATCTTTTTTAACATTTTAATCACATGTAACAGATACTAGAGAAATGAAGTTGATTTCTGATGCAAAACTCTGGCCTGTTTCTTGATCGCGTGTTATCGTTTGCCTGGTCATACTTGTCGGACCCGAAAACCGCTCGACCGGAAGCCGTTTCGAAATACGACCATAACATAAGGAAGCTACCCGCTGAGAGATATACTAGTACGCGTCGTTTCATCTGTCCCGGACCCATTGTGGTTTTCATCAGATCTATAAGCCTGGATGCGTAATCTCTGATCAGATCATACAATGACAGCCATGGACACTCGTCTGGCAAATGGATACTGCCTTGCCACCGAATGATCTGCTTGGATATTATATAAATAGGTGCTATTCGTGTTGTAACGGGACTCCCCGAGTGCACTTAACCCTGAACCACCCCGTTACAGAAGAGATGGCACCCATGCAGTACTAGAAGAACAGGCCGATTGTACCAGCGCAGCGGACCTAGGGGGTTTGCGTATCACTATCAGCGCGCGAAGTGAAGACGAAGTCGCAATGTATACTTGACTTGAAAAGCTTAAGCACCATGTTTCACTTTACCTGAGGATGATTGTTGTACTTCTCCATACCTTATACTTACAGCTTCCACGCATTCACTTAACAAATATGCATTAAGGCAAGTGATAGTGGTATTCCTTGGAAGAGAGCAAAGACGGACGATTTATGTCTCCAGCAGTTACCAACATAAAATTGTACCAATTTTCCATTAATTATGCAAATTACGTCTTCATTTACATAATCAATATCTGCCAATGATTTTGTCGCTTTCAATTACATATGTCACAAGTGTTTCATAGCCCTAATATGGAATAAAGCAGATTTATAGAATGTCCACATTAATTATGAAAGTTAGATCCTGATTTGCATAATTGTAGTTTAATTGTGTCAAGCATCACTTAAGCTATCTACATACAAAAAATCACGACGACCCGTCAAATGGTTGTTTAGTTATCCTCTCTCTGATATTTTCAAACAAATCATCCTGCATTGAAAGGGCTGAGACACAGCACATTTTCTGTATCTCTTCGTATTCCCGTCTAAACAGGGAAAACGCAGTGCCACCGAATCTGTTCTGTTCTCCGTGACCTCATTTCCCTTCGCCATAACCTCAGGCCAAAGTTGGCAGTCTGAGCACTCTCAAGGACACAGCTTGTGGCGCTACATACACCGATACTCCCTCAGGTAAACAGGAGTATGTGGCCTTGAAAAGCTGTGGTGTGTTCAACTTTAAACAACTCCTGCAATCAAATGTGCAAAGATTGAGTGTAACAAGCCGTTCGGTGTGATATAGCTGGTCCATTTTAGCGATGTTTACCATGAAAATAACATATGTGGCTTATTTCTCCCCCTGGTGTGAGTTTTTAGGTCCCGAAACCTCTAAAAAAAGCAGAAATTTGCCCACGAAAACGGACGGGCGAGGCGTGGGGAGGGCGCTGTTGACGCCTGCATGACCCCGAAAAGGTCGAAGGTCATGGGGCACGTCCGTTGTGCAATCTTAGCCGATTTAGCTTACACTACAACGCGAACCCGTCTATATTAGCAACCGCTAATATTTCTATC
>NW_017803069.1:544644-601650 GCF_001625305.1 Branchiostoma belcheri | reverse complement strand
ATACGAAATACAGGATATCGGATATGATCATAATTTACGTAATTTGCAAAATACTCCCAAACATATTTGGCAAAAAATTATGTTTCCGTGCTTTGTAATGTAATAGAGGGGCAGCGAGTAGGCAAAAATGTGTGTAACAGGACACGGCATTGAATTTCAGATATTGCCCCTCCCCTGCACATGAAATGGTACAGTCCGCCTGTGGTGACCGTCTATTGTGTCCGCCTCCTGTGCCCTACTCCAGTACTCGCGTCACCCCTTACTCGCCACAGCAGGTAAATTTTATGGATGACATCCTCCGTAGACTGCAAATCTAATTTGATAGGGCAAAAAAGGGCAGGCCAAAAAAAAGAAAGATTCCTACATTTTCAAATTTTGACATCATACATGCTGTGTTGGGAATTACAGTTAAAACTCGCCCTAGATCATTTCTGAACTGTCCCTATAAACTTTGAATGTTGATAGCTCTAAAATCTCTGCCGCGCATTGACGTAATGTGTTGACAAAACTCCAGCGGAACGTTGTTTAGCAAACGACACATTCCCGCTAAACTTTCCTCCGCTCCACGACTACCTTTGTGCTCGCCTTGTCACCCGAACATGGTGTACTCTTACCAAGTCCTGGGGACAAACCCATTGTTGCTGTGGTAGGAGATCGTGCCCTTGCTTAAAGAAAAGACTACCTGTTGTTAAAAATCTCAGGTCGTATTTCTAGATTACGTTGAAGCAAAGAGGTGGAAGAAGGTCGAAATGTTGTAAAAATGTCCTCGAAATGAATTCGGTTAATAATATGTATATTTGTAATCTAGTTCAAAATTATTGCGGGACACACGCACACACAAAATAATGAATGAATGAAGACCTTTTTAAAGTACATCTTTGCCTCACTGTTCTAAACACATGTCACATGATTACAATACAAACACATGTATTTACTAAGCGAGCACCGTATAAGACAGTCTTTCACTCCACACGGCTCTATACGGTATATAACGTACCGTCCCTTCTTGTAGTACGAGGCTCCAAGGTTCAATCGTCTGACCTCTTCAAGTGTTCGACACATTTTTCTCGGTCAGGCGCCCTCTGTAAGCCCGGGTACTCAGGAATGTCGTGAATTTCAGAAACAGGATTCCGACCGATACTCTATCTCCGACTTACGTAGTTCCCTCTCTCTTGGGGAGCTGTGTGGCAAGTCAACGTAAGCTCTTGAAATACACGAGAAGATAAAACGAAGATCAGCCAACGGTCTTCGGTACAAACTGAAGGAACATCCAGAGGGAACAGTCAGGGGACTACTAAGAAGGACGTTTTATACCCGCCAAGGTCGTTTTGCTGCTGCCAAGAGGAGGGGAAAGTATATCCAGTTTGTTCACCATGTTTCGGTTGGACCAGGGACGTACGTGGTTGCACAACAGGTGGGTCTTGTCACGCACGTCTGGTCTTGAGCCCCGGTCATACCGGGATGTCGGCAGGGTCAGTTTCGCTCGATAAATCTATAAAGCTGTGTTTTTATATGATATGATCTAAGAAACTCAAGGACACACCATACTCACATGGATATTATGTAAGTCACCACAAGACACATTTACACCTAGACATGTGCTGTACGGTATGGTATGTTACTCTCCAAGCAGATCTAGAGGTTTAGTCTTCGGCTTATTTCTGACGTGTTTAGGCTTTTAGATTAGAGGGCTTTCCTTTGTACTGGTATATCTTCCTTTACGCCGGTGGCAGATGGATACTAGTACTACCCTGTCGATTTGATACTGTCTTGCAGCCACTAAAAATCTGCTTAGAGATTAATATGTGAGGAAACTAATACTAGTAAACAACTGACGACCCTAGCCTTTTCATATATGCATCGTTAGACGTGTTCTATTTGTAGTAAATCTTTCTACACAGTCAGATTTTCGTTATCTCTAAAATATCAGAATTTCAATGAGACAGGACCACTCACTGATTCGTAATCAGCTTCTATGATTAAGTGCCTACTTGGATTAAAAGTGCTTGCTTGGATTGAAATAGTACCAGCGGTAGCTCTACATGGTAAGGTATGGAGTGGTTTCTCAGTATAAGTGTGGATTTGTTGTAGTGGCACCTGCTGGCCTGTCATGTTGAATCTGGGTCAGGTTGCGTTCTAACCTCGGCCTTTTCTTTGGCGGCGCGGCAACGATATACAATGTATGTGACACTCTGGGGGAGAACCAAGTATCTTACCGGGGGAGGGACGGTGGGAAGTTTTGTTGCAGCCTTTTGTTATTTGTGGCAGTCCGCCAAGAGCTGGTCAAGAGCTATGTATCTGAAGACTTCAACCAACTTAATAATGAAACGTTAGAGCAACTTGTGCACTATTCAAGCCTTCATAAATAACAATTATAGTATGGCGAGTTGCCAAAAGCATCATGACTGAGCATTTGGCAATGGACGGTCCACCTAAGATAGGAATGATAAGACGGTTGTTTAAATCCACGAATCGAAATCATGATCTGACGTACGCAGAAAAATTACATTTGTTCAGACAATCTAGGCTGGCCTTCTCCCTGTAATCTAGTTTCTCTGATAGCGATCGGCCGATAGTTTAGAACCTTGGCCCTTAAGATTCTGGAGGACTTCCTGAAAAGAAATACGACGAAAATAAATCATGTTGTGTGTGCGTTTCTTTCTTAAAGGCATACATTTCAGGGCAGCAAAACTGGAAATATTCTGAATAAGGCAATCTTTGTTATATTGACATAAGTGAAACTGCTTCTCATTTCAGACTTTGAGCATTTAAAACTGCTGAAACAAGCTCCAAGATGAGTCTTTTATTTTCTGGATGGTACCCTAAAAATCAGCCCAGAGCCCTTCCAGTAACCATTTTCCGTCCGAATTTTGGGAACTCTTGCTCCATGAGAGTGAATATACAGTGAGATGGTGTGATTTCAACTTAGTTAAATGACTAGAATATTGGCTCTGAAAAATAGGGTTTCCAAACTCTATTAAACAACTGCATTGGATTCCGTAATCCATGAGTCGGTGACCGTTCACCATATGACAAACAGGATCCGGGTTTGTCATTGTGAATGTAAGAACGTCAGCCGGCCGGGCGACATCCTGGCTAGCGGCGGTCCTGACTACCACTCAGCTTCTTCAGGCAACCTGCCAACCTGTCAGCCGGTCATGGGACCTTTGACAGCCGGCAGCTGTCGCGAGCGAGGGGCGGTTCAGTGTCGGCCGTAACCTTGGCGCGAAGTAGCCTCCTCCCAGACTTGTGCTGCGGCGGCCATGAAAAAGCGAAGTTTTGTTTTTGGTGTGTCTGCTTGTCTGTCTGTCTGTGTTTCCGCACATTTGTAGTCAGCGCGCATAACTTCAGAACGCCTTTGTGGATTGTGATGATATTGGGTATCTTGGTAGGTCATAGGAAGACAAAGGTCAAGGTCAAATATAGACCTCCTGGTGGGTGACCTTGGTACTGCAGCAGAACTTCAGTAATGTCAATATCAGACAGATTCCCTCGATCATCCAGAATATTTTTGTTTTTGTTTTGCCGCCCCTGAAATTGCATTGGATGTAATGTTGAACAATTTTAATAGCTTGATACGTACGTGTGAAGAAGCGGTGATGGGTGTAACCGGTGTGTGACATTCAGACTTGTTTTGAAAAGGTACTTATCTCCCATTGTATCGATGTCAGACCGACACCCTCCTGTAATGGCCTACAATGTACCCTACAATGTGTGTCTATATCTCTGTCATTACAGATGGACAGGTTGGACCTGTCGGCACGCCTGGAGTTAAAGGACGAACGGACGTGGGAGGGGCAGAAATTGTCAAATTAAACACGGGATGTTTCGCCATGTCAGAATATGGGTTCCCAAAGCAAATCTAGCCTGGTTTACCATCCTCCGTACTAGGGTCCCTTGTTGTGGTAGCCAGCAACAGGGGAACCAGACTAACGTAACCATAGAGTAATACCGTCGAGGATACGCCATGCCTTTGAATAAAGATCGCGATACTTAGAAGCAGTACATAGGACGCAATATGAATATTGAATTCACATGTATTATGCATTTTTAAATTTTAAATTTAATTTTTAAATTTAAAAATCAAACCAACGACGCAATGAAGGAGAAAATGGTCTCCTGTGGCGACGGTTATGAACTTAGTGACTATTTCAGATATTGCATACGAATACTTACAATGCATGTAATGGTAAGCTTTCCAGTTATGACAACAATCATACGCGATGAGACTATACATGTAAGTTCATTGACCTAGGTTGTTGCCTGGGCTGCCCCCCAGACGGGATATCTAGTGGTTCTCCCCTGGAGGTGTGTTTGTGTGGTGTGCTGAAGCCTGTCCCGCACGTGGCGGGAGTCTGTGTCTCACGTACTCGTCATTTCCCGCCGTGTTTGTGAGAGGGAAACCTCGGAACTTTGTCCGGTCAACACGGCCAGCCTTCCTGTCTTCTCTTCCTGTCACTGACAACAGGACTTAAGGTTAGAAGATCGCAGGGGCAAGATAAAAGAGTATAAAAGGGTTGTTACTGCTCAGCTTCTACGTTAACAGTCCTCAGTACGGGATACGCCACATACATAACAGGTACGTGATCGGTAGTATTAAACTCAATCACTAAACTTAGTATTAAAACATTAGTGTTATTTATGCCTCCTTTACGGTTTTACGCTGGTCACAGACGGTAAAGCTGGGGCTACTAACTATTTTGAACGCCTGACACGACTCGGGTTCGTGTTGAACCGTGTCTTGGCATACCCGAAATGCTGGTTACACAAGAACGCCATGTAAAGGTGTGACTCAATTAGCTGCTATGTATACACAATGTGGTCGATATAAACACGATCTCACCGTCTTTACGATCCAAATCGTTATCGCTGAATTACAAGATGTTATAAATCTTTACCGATGTCGATGAAGTTCTGTTCTGAGATTTAATGACAAACTGATACATTCTGCTCGCTTAATACGGCGGAAATCTTACTATGTCTACGCGGCTTTGAGGGCAGATGACGTCATGTTAACCTTCAGACATGTTGTTAGTCATGGCGCCTGACTGAAGCCACAACACCGCCTGTATACATGTAGTGTGGGGGGCGCGTTTGTAGGTTAGGTCACAGTGAATAGTCAGATCGTTATGAAGTCGTCCAATACAATTTCAGGGCGGCAAAACTGGATTTTCAAAATCAGTTTTCTAGTCATTTTTTAACGTCGTAAGTTGAATCAATGCTATCCCATAGCATACTGATATTGTTAGGCAAAAATTGTAAATGTCGCTGACGGAAAACGGTTGCTTGTTTTGTATCGTCAGAGGCTGGTTCTAAGTAGTTATGGGTGGCACAAAAAAATAAAAAATATGCCTCACGTAGCTGGTTCTTTTGGGCTATTTCAAACATTTCAGGTATGAATTGATGCCGAAAATGTGCAAAGAAATGGCAGTAAATAGCAGATTTCCTAATCCAGAATATTTTTGTTTTGCAACCAATATTTTTTTTTAATTACATTGGATGCCTTTAACGTTTGTTTTGCCGTGTGGGCGTACAACAACCATAGAGAAACGTATTTTGGAGTATATTCTAGGTCCTGGCATGGAAAATTGACGATAATTGTTGTATGTACCTTATGTTTAGTTCCGTAACAATGCATATTATTTTCGAAGGGCTCCTCGAAGTGGTCTGTCATCAACGAAACAATATAGTTGGATACATGGCTGATATTTTGTTGGTCACTCACCTTAAATAGCCATGTATAACGTCGATCATCTGTGTATGTAGCTAGTTAAAAAAATACACATCTTCAGAAATTGTAACATACTAGCATACTAGTATTGAACTGCTGAAGAGAAATTGAAAAAATCTAAATTGGTGATCTGACGGCAAAATCACCGCAAAGGATGAGCAGACCGCCTTTGGTGAAAAGTCAAACAGGGAATTAAAGATAATAATGATGTTTAGGTGGCCAAAATGACATGTTGAGGTAGTTTTTAAGGAAAACTAATGAAGATTCCTCAGACTCCGCACCTCTTCCAGCTTTAACCCCAATCAATGCATGTACATCAATAAAGATTATTTCAACTTTAACTGACAAAGTATTATACAGCACAAGACAGCATAATGATAATAAAATTCCATAAAACAGCATTAGGGGAACATTCTTTAAAAATCTCCAGGACGAATAACTTTGTAGACAATTGTGTATTAAGATAAAGTACCCAAAATGTCCGATATATTGCACTCTTTTCAGTCAACAATGTTTACGGTTTTGGTCTGATCTGTCCTGCCTACGGTCACTACTTTGTTCGGTCATTGATCATTTTCCATGATTCATCTTAAAAACTTTTAGCATGACATCTATGGTCTACTATACTGTTTTCGTAGTACTGTTTTCGTGCTCTTGTGTGTTGTTTTGAGCTAAATTTAGAAATACACAAGAAATTTGGAAACATTTCAAATCAGACATGTCTTTAAATATAAACGTCGTGACAGAACTGAAGTCATTATGATATAAAAGGAAGCATATCATATCCTATGTTCGACATGTGAAACTTTGCCGCACTTCCTGTAACGTTAGTATGGAGTATAGACATTCCAACACGTGCCTAGCCTTGAAAGTTGAAAATTAGACAGTGACTAGTTATTTTGGACGACCTCTACTTTGCTCTCTATAACTGGAATTACCTCGGGCGAGGTATAAAAATATCCTTTTACGCTCTTTCGTTTTGGTACGTGTATTAAAGATATGGTAAGCTAGTAGATCCCGTAGATATACAATATGACAAGTGTTATGTACTGTGAGGTGCGGACGGATCTAGCCATGTGCTCAGGTTACCCTTGAGGTATGCTTTGCTGGTAAGGCCTAGGAAAATTAGTTTTGTGGTTCCTATTACGGTCCTAAACAAAATAGGGTCAGTAGGTAAGGATTTATAAGCTTATATTTTAGCTTTAGTGATCCAACGTCATTTCATTAAATATCAACGTCATCGCCAATGCAAATATTGCGGTCTATGGAAGGAGGTGGTTTAGAAAAAGGCTAAAAGGAAATATTAAAGGCTAGGGTCGGTGGGATTTTGCTAGGGATGGTCGGCAAGCCGGAAACACAATATTTTTGCGTAATCCACAGTCTCGCGAACTTCCGTCCCGTCACGTTAACGGTGAGTGGAGACTGTGAGTCGGCCGGACCAGGTACAGTCCTCCGCCCGTCTGTTTGTTCACCTTCCCGTCCATCTGGGACTCCGGCCGCTTCTGTTTGCCGCTAGAATTCCGAGAGAAATTCCTCCCTCCCTCGTCGGTCTTTCTAGCTCAGATGTGGTTACTAGCTTGGCCGAAATTTCAGAACTTGATCCAGCTGTCGTTTAGTTACAGAACATTTCCACTTGGGGTATACGTTACGGGACCCTGCGTGTCCCTTCTGTAACACTGCACGGTTACACCCCGGCTCCAGTTGCTATCAGAAACTAAACATAGGCTGGGGATTTTTATTTTGGACATGCCGATACGACTCTGTAGTAACGACTTTCGCTGGATATATACTCCCCCGCCCTCCGTCGGAATCCTAGAGCCGGGGGAGAAGGGGACCGTGTTCCCAACCTGGTAAACCCCACCAAATATGGCCAAGGAAGTCGACAAATACTTAAACTTGACCTTTGGCCTCTCCGAATAATCTGTTTAGGGGCGAAGAAGGGAAGATCCTGCGTGAGTCAGACGTTAAATCACCGTCTACGTGCGTGGTAGGGGCGGGAAGACTCGGAAAACTTGACGTAGGCTTTAGTAAGGGTTACTTGTAAAGGATTCCTTCAGCGTATAACACTGAACTTCTCCTACCTCCACTAGCGACGACTAGCTGGGAGAGACCGCAGTGCCAACCTAGGTACGTAGTGTGTGCTTAACTTACAGAAACATTGACTTTGACTTTATATAGTCTATTCCGTCTCTGCTGACCGATGCACTTCAGTCACGGCGGCGGTGTAACCTTGAACGTTGTGACGGTCAGGATGAGATGGATGAGCCCAGACCTGCCGGGCACGGGAAGGTGACGGTAGGTCTGCGGCGGGACAACACAAGTATGCCCGCTGTCATGTCTGGACTGCCGCCTGGCGCGCTGGCGCTTCTGACATGTCAATGGTTTTCTCTGGCGGACGTCAGAGCGCTTGTTTCTTCTCCTGCTTAGAAATGAAACATACGGACGAAGATTTACACAGCTTCGCGTTATTCTTTCAGGCGTTTCTCTTTGTACTGTCGATTTATGATCATTGTGATTTTGTGATATGAATGACATTACTTAGGCATAGCTTTGAGACTATTCCATCGAAGGACGTTTTATAACAATTGGCAATAGTCGGTTGCATACAAGTGGTGTGGCACTGGATGATTCATTGCTTGAGTCAGCGTAATCTCCTAGCAGTGGTTTGAGCTTTTGAGCTTCGGCTTATTTTTGACTTGTTTTAGGCTTCTTATCTCTTTTTTGTCCTGGTATTTTGTTTTTACTTGGGGTGGCGTATTGGATACTGGCTGGCCAGTTTCATACTGTGATACTGTATGGCAGCCACCGAAAGATCTGCTTGGAGATTAGAGTCAGCAGTGTTCGTTGTTCCGGTGGAATTACTGCAGGGACCACTTGTGGTATCCCATTCATGTGGCTTTCATAGTCTCTCTTCCAGACTTCTTAGGATGTTGGGAACATAGTGGAAGTTCTATAGGGTTGAAAATTTGTGTGATTTGTGTGTGTGACTCCGTAATCGGCAAAGTCTTCTGGCATAGCCTCCAGCAGATCTTCCTACGGAAATAAGGATCGCAGAGTTCGGCAAAAACTGAAGGGAAATAATAATTGGCCAGGAGAGTCAGTCCACGGGAAGGTTATTTATATGCGCGAGGTTAACTCCCTTGGCCGGGCGTTCTTAACGTGGTTACCTCAGCTCATGCTCCCTACTGTCGCTGGCTATCACGGGTTGAATTATATTACTAGTATTCGAATTCTACCTAGAATTTGGCTAAATTTTACTCTTTTTTTCAAACCACGTTGTTAGATTTGCAGCCTGTTTGGGCAATATTTATTTTCCCTGCACTCCAAGGCCTTTGAAAGAGGCTGTATCTCGGCTACCTCTATCTATGTCTCCTATAACTCTTCTGTCTTCACTTGTAAACTTCTAAAAATTGCCAAAATAGTGGAAGTGATTGGATTAACTAACTGACACAAACTGAAGCGTTGGTGGACTCGTGATCGACGTTGTGATCCTCTGATTTAAAACAACACTTCCCGATTTAATCAGTCGACACGACAAACATGCGTACATGCCGACTATTTTGATCCTGGTGTGGCCGCCCTATCATGTGGGGATTACGGCTTGGTCATTGGATACGGCGGATCACGTAATGGCCCCCGCCCCATCACACGCACGTTCTGGTGTATCTTTATGTCCCTTATAGCCTCTGTAAAATAACACTAAGGCTACAGCAAATAAATTCTATTAATGACATCCTCCGCAGACTCCAAATCTAATGCGAGCGGGCGAACAAAAACAAGACGGGAAAAAAAACAAGGTTCCTACATTTCAAAATTTTACTCAATCATTGTACAAATGGCTTTGATTCAGTGGGAACATCACATATGCACAGCCAGCATCACATATCACTGCATCAAAGTAAGAAACGAAACATTAAATCAGAGCCTTTTCTTGTCTCTGTTCATAGTTATCTGCCATCCACCTTCCGGCATGGCAACAGACATCTTTGCCCATTTTGGGCATGTTGACCACTGTCAGAAGGCAACAAGATTTCTTGGGTTTTTTTCTTTCCAAAATCAGGCGAAAATCAATGCGCGCGCTGATGTCATCCATAAAAATTACTTGCTGTGGCCTAAGGCCATGTTGATTGGATCATATACATGACATCCACGCGCGCATGAATTTTCGTCCGTTTCCAAAAAAAAAGTTTTCAACCATACTGTAAATCGTATGCGAAGAAATGAAAATGAAGAGTCTATATGTAGAGAAACGGAGAGAATTCGAATTTACGTAGATTATATATATAGCGCCAGTAGCTTAATCATGTATATTTGTATGTAGAAGCGACTCCTTTGTAGTTAACCCTGCGGGGTATTTATGTACAATAAAGATTCATTCATTCATTCATCCATCCATTCATTCATTCATTCATTCATTCGCCACACCATACTGTGTGTTTAATCATTTGTTCATGGCCACGTAGATTTCATAATAAATAAATAAAGGAAAGTTTTTGCCAACCTTTTTTTTTATTCGCACGCTCGCATCAGTTTTGGTGTTCCCAGATGATGTCATCCATATAATCAACTCAACATGGCCTAATCTTGGCCCAATGTTTCTGCATACTGGCGCATCTGCTAAAATGGAAGACTGCGTAGCTTCTTCTTATTGCACTTAGAAGCTAGACCTTTTCTGCAAAAGTGTAACGTTACATCTAGAAGCTCATTTTCAACCTCATTGCTTTCATGTACATGTGGTTTCTGAAACACTTCTGTATCACTAAAACGCAACATAATAAACATATAGTCTACAGTGTATGTACAGTTCTTTGAAACTAGATATGCCTCGTAAGCTACGTTTCTTTGACTGGTGACCATGAATTAATTGCAACGGTGACTTCCATGGAGCTAGTACAGTGTTTACAGAGACGCACCCAGTACCATGTTAAACATGCGTGATATGTAACATATGCGTGTTGTTTACCATATAAACAAAACATACAGAACCTGAAATGTTTCATACACGGGGAAAATACTATCTAAGTTATTTAATAGTAGTTTAGTCTGCGGTGCTTCCTAAATGTTCTTAATGTCATTTAATCGTGTATTTTTATTTGTTGGTAGCATGTTGTGTATGACCCAATGCCCTCAAGAATACAAGGTTCTCTATAATTGGAAAGCAACTATTGACTGTTTGTAATCTTTCAATATCAGAGATACAATACTCAATGAATATATTTATACAAAATAGACTAATGAGTCAAGGAAATGTACTGTTTTGGGTAATGTTCGTATCATAGAAATTTGTTGAACTTTTCTTACGAAGAAATTAACATTTGTCTACGTGTAATGGATAATCCAAGGGAACAAACTTTATAGAGAGGCTTTATTTATTTATTTATTTATCTATCAATGTTTATATTTTTGTTTATTGAACATTCTTATAAATTAGCAGTTAATACATTTACAAATGTATTGTTATTTCTATTTGAACCCAGCCGCGGCCTCCGTGTCAGTTGTTTATTTATTTATTTATCTATCAATATTTATATTTTTGTTTTTGTTTATTGAATATTTTTAAACATTAGCATTTAATACATATACAAATGTATTGATATTTCTACTTGAACCCAGCCGCAGCCTCCGTGTCAGTTATTTCCCGCCAAATGTCAGCAGGTTGTTTGGACAGGTCTGACGTCATAGTTGGACGATGCCCGCCCCTGCAGGACAAACTTGTACCGTGATTTACGGCTGAGGTCGCGCGGGAAAAACCGCCGGCAGCTTCATTTTCGCTGATTCTGGGTCAGGGTGGTGGATAAAACAGCCGGGGTCCCTCCGTCCGTCCCTCACTCGTGTTACCAGGCCGCGGGTCTAGCTTGGTCCGGCGGTGTGCCAAGGGCCGCCGGCCGCGGGCCTAGATCTTGCTTGTCCCGGTGGAAATTTGTAGAACTGCCGAGGGCCGCCCGGCCACCGGTGTAGCTTGGCGTGGTGGTGTGCCAAGGGCCGGCAAGCCACCGGTGTAGCTTGGCGTGGCGGTGCGCCGAGAGCCGCCCGGCCACGGGTCTAACTTGGCCCGGTGATCTGCCGAGGGCCCCACGGCCGCGGGTCTATAACTTGGCCCGGTGATCTGCCGAGGGCCCCACGGCCGCGGGTCTAACTTGGCCCGGCGGGGTACCGAGGGCCGCCGATCTAGCGGGATCTCCCAGGGGTGAGCGCCGGGTGACCGACAGGGGTCACCGCAGGTCCCGTCCAGCGGGAGTTACATGTCAACCGTCCGGCGTTAAGTGAAGTGTCGGGATTATGACGTGTCGGGCCTGCGTGGGGTTATTTCTGTCCCAGAACAGCCCCGAAATACACGCCCGTCTACTTCAACCCCCGGGCGGATTCCCGCCATTCTTGTGGCAACACAGCTTGTTTTTTTTCAGCAATTTTTCTGTTTCGAACTTCAGTGAGATTGAATCGTCTATTAGTTGCGTACGGGAACGTCGATACAATTCTGCTCCAAATATTCCTCCTTTCCGCCAAAAAGAATCGAAAAGACTGTAGCTTCCCTAACATGGGCGGGGCAGCTATTTTGGTCCCAACAATTTGCGCCCCAAAATAGCAAGACATCCGAAACATTGAACGTAAAATAGGACCAAAAATAAAAGTTGGACACGCCAAGATTTGACCTTGCTTTTTTCGAATTGGCCAAATACTATGACATAAGATCTACAATAATATCTCCAGGGATTCGGTCCCAGTCCAGGAATATGGCGTTGTAGTGGCTACAAGGTTAACCCCCGTGTCGCATTTGGTCGCAGACGACAGTTGGTACCACAGCAAATCAAACAAAGCCCCCATAAACTTGTCGGTGCTTGTTGATTTGGAGAAGCCACAGAAATAGATACAAAGAGCCAAGCGGTTTATAGCGACGGGGGCACGGGTCGTTAAAACTCTTCCCATGGCCCTTAAATCGTCCGTGCGAAGAGACGGAGGGAAAATCATTGTCCAAATGATGAGCCCGTGTTGTCTCCTAATCTGGGCTAATTATAAAACCTAAGCCAAACAAATTACTCCCTGGGATTTTGTCCTTCGAAAATTTGACCTCGATCAGGTGATCTCCGGTTGTGACGTTATTGGGGTATGTATAAAGACTGGGTCGCATTCTCGTGGGGCAGAAGTGCAGGGCTACAGGGGCACCCGGCATCCCAGGTCCGGCATCCACAGGCAGACGGTAAACCAACGTGACAGAAACATGTCGATGTGCATCCACCACCCCGCCGGGAACGCGGTACCGGACAAGCCCAAGCGGATAGCGGGAGGAATCATCTTCGCCGCCGCCCGACGCTCCAGCCTCAAAGCGCAGCAGCAGATCCTGACCGTGCCGCCTTCCTTCGAGCCCACGGCTAGGTGAGGCAGCACGTCTGTTGTACTGTACAGACCAGCATGTCATTCAGACTATGTGCGGGGAGAGACACCGGGACATGCTGCCGGCGTACGCCGCATGGGTGTCATCCGCACACCGCCGCCTTCTGTATCTGTCACATCTCCGACTTTACGTCATCCACTGCCATCTTTATCAGTCGATTTTCAGGGCCAATTTTACTTCTCCTTACGTCCATAACTACATATACCTTTAACATTTAGCGAGTTTACCAACGGTATCGCCACTCTGTGTTGTTTATATGGGAAGTAAGGTTAAACGGGCGTCGGCAATGTTGTACAGGAAGCCTGGTTGTGTGACTGAACACCACGGCCGCTGGGACTGTAAACACGGAACAATAGCCCCCATTTGTCTTGACCGTCAACCGTACCGTACATTGACGTCTCCCTGGCTCTTCTTCTGAAACAGCCCAGTCTTCTTTAAGACGTTCCTTCTTGTCTTCTTAAAGGATTAAGTAGGCTAAGCGTTTCTGGGTTAAGACAACGCCAGAAGAATGTCTGCAGTGTTCTGTATGTTTGAACAGTTCGAATTCGTCCAATCGTGTGCCATGTGTGCCAACCTGCACAGGTCACTACATTTGGAGAAAACAGATCAATGTATTATTCGATTCATATAAGAATTGCCCATATTTATATGCCAGGGTATATAGAGTCTCCGATCTGGTAGAATCGGGATCACAGGTAGCCTGGATGCCATCCGATTTGTAACGGCAGCCCCGTTTTTTTCTGCGTTGCCGTTATAATTACAAATCGGATGGCACCCAGGCTAGATCACAGGCTCTGTCAACAGAAATTCCAATCAGAGTCTCTACCGGTAGAGATCCTGATTGGAGTCTCTGCTGGTACAATCTGCTATCCATGTTCAGTATCACACACGAACAGTGTTACAACATATGTAGGCTACATGGCAAGTACAGACTATTTAAATAATATTAGTAGCTACTAGTAATGTGATTGAATGTTGAACTTTTAGGATATGTTGGGCAATGTTAATATTATACTAGCAATAGAACTCTGCTCGTACAATTGGCGATTTTACCAAATAGAAGTCTTCATCCTTGTTTTTTGTGTTAATTTGGATACTGCATTTGAAAAGGGGAAACCATTGTTACACCCTTACTGCTTGGCTTACTTCTGACAGCATCCATAACTGTGTACCATAGAGGTCCGTGGATGAGTGTTAATTTGGTTAAGTTACATGGGGGCATTTTCCATGGACAATCTATCTTCATTCTTGTGCTGAAACTATGCCATATAGCACGGCACCCTTATAGGCGACACAAGTCCGCTTTTGTACATATCGTGGCCACGGATAAACTTTCCAAACAGGTAGCTCTGTTGACACTTGCACATTCCGTTGTGGAAGCAAATAAGGCGAGGAAACTAGTACTGACTGCGGGACAGAAACACTAATGGATCATGAGTTCAGGAGGTCAGAACTCAGTCAGCGACAATCGGGTAACACGTACCAAGGAAAATAAGACCCATCGTTTGGTCCTGTTGTTACATAATCTTACGGTAATGGAGGGCGAAAACTTTTTTTGTGCTGAGTAAAGAGATTCTTTTTACCCAATGAAGTCTTTTTTCTGCCGACGTTTTGGAGACCGTCTGTCACCTTCCTCAGGGAGATTCTGACAGGTTCACATTGCACTGCAGCACAGGTGTCGCTGCTATAGATGCATTCCCAAACGTACAATATTTACATATCTACACATATACAGAGAACTATATCTACAATGCGGTCCCAAACGTACAGGGGTTGGATATATGCATAATTGTGGTCAGTTATAAAACAAAAGCAGATACAGAGAACAGATTCCACATTGCGGTTCCAACCATACAGGAGCTGTAACATGTACATATGTAATGTATATTTTGTGCTGTTACCATTTCTTCTGTAGTTTTTGTATCCATCGAACAGACAAACAAATGTTTGTAAATTTAGATAAGTTAGTGTATCTTAATTTCCGATGGCCCATGTTTCGCACAGGCAAGTCGTGCAGGACCAACACTGCAGGCGGTAACCTTCATATAACATGGGGGATGTCCAAGGTGATGAAACGCTATAGTTAGACAACAGGGACATGGAAACTGTAAAGAGATGTTCTTTCTTACATGCATGGCTACAAGAACAGAGCATATTCACGAATAGGTGAAAACACACTGACAAAATGAATAAGTGCTGGTTTCTTTCATAGAAACCCTCTATACAATGTGTTCTGAGGTGGCATGAATACGTTCTCATCTGTCTATTGAACCGATGCAATGGGCAAGTGGTAGAGTGCTCGCCTTGCATTCGGTAGTTCGTGAGTTCGATCCCCGACCGAGTCATACCAACAGCTGGTACATACTGCTTTCTCTGCATAGCACTCTGAAAGAGTATGGTATAGTTAAACACTAGCCCCCTGTTGCAGTACTTTGTGACCCAAGGGCATTGAACCGGAGATCGGCGTCACCCTATGCACCACCAGGTGCGGAAAGGACTATAACTTTTTCAATAACAGTCTATGTATGTAGGATTGTGCCATGACTAACCTGTGGGTACATGTTTGTGTTTCTGCAGGACTGATACACGAGCCAAAGTTTCGGGAGACTCAGGAGAAATGGACGTGGTTCCGTCTGTGATCCGGGTGACGCTGATGGGGTCCCCGCCCTGGGGGTTCGAGTTGGAGGGCGGGGCGGAGGTGGGCACGGACCTGACGGTTGCGGAGGTGGACATGGGCAGCAAGGCGCACATGGCGAACATCCTGCCGGGGGACGTGCTGCTGCAGATCGGGCTGGAGAAGACGCAGCAGATGGGGAAGTCTGAGGCCCTCAGGAAGCTCTGCATCAACGGCGGGTCGCTGAGCCTGGTGCTGGGCCGTGCGCAGCCTAAGGTCTGGCGGCCCAAGTACACGCCGAGCTACACCCGCAGCGAGGACACGCCGTACCTGCAGCCCACGGTCAAGGTGTCGCTCAAGGCGGACAAGGACGAGTTCGAGCCGGTCGGCAGCAACTTCAACACCGCGCCGAAGGGCTGGGGCGGGAATCCCGAGGGCGAGCCCGCGCCGTACGCTCCGGTACGGGCACACGCCGGCCCCAGACAACCCCCGGCCCCGCGCCAGCAGCCGTTAGGGCAGGCCATCGCCGAGCTCGAGCAAACAGAGGATGTGCCGAGAGGTTTCCGCAGCGTGAGACCGCCCATTCCCAGGGCCAACCCCAAGAAGGAAGCGCCACAAACCCTGCCCCAGTGCGACGCCTGCCTGGGCATGATCAAAGGCGTCTTCGTCAAGGTGAACGGCAAGCCTCGCCACCCGGAATGCTTCACGTGCTCCGCCTGCCACTGCAACCTGAAGCAGAAAGGCTACTACACCGTGAGAGGGCGGCTCTTCTGCGAGATGTGCACAAGAGCGAGGATCAACCATCAACCTGAGTTTATGGAACTTGCCATGTAATAATACTACAGGTTAGATGAGACGCGGGACCGAGATTAGAAGAAGTCACAGGCAGTCTCGAGAGTTTCTCGAAAGAGTCGACGACTGCAGCAGGTTTTAACGTTGCCAAGCAACGGATGATAGGTAAACAAAAAATTGGAGGAGTTTTGAATGAGATATACGTTGTTCGACGACGTGTCACCAAAGAACGTTACTGTCATTGTAAATAAATAAAGAGCCGCTTCCAGGGACTGTAGACAGAATTACTAACAGCAGAAAATACGCCGTTCTAGCAAGCCAACAATGCAGGATGGAGGTGCTATTCTAAACCTTATATAATATACTATTTACCAATGCCTCAAACTCGCAGTTCGGTAACAACGCACCCAAAACACTCGCGCTGCTTTACCATTGAGAATACCAGAGCGAGGAGGTGACTGATCAGTTGTTACACGTTACCAAAGATGTTCTGCTGTCAGTGGTGTCGGGTGCCGGTATACCGTTGATGATATAACAAAAGGCCACCTTCGTAAAATCCCATAAACCCCGCTAGTCCCGGTGATCATGACTCCAAATAGAACACGCGTTCTGTTCCAATTCAAAATCCACCAGGATAAAGCGCTACGGCCGGTACTACGGTATAACGTCATCACTATGTGAGGGATTCGCAGGTCCAAGGTGGCGACCGGCCAGTCTGAAAACCACAGACAATATGGTTCCAAGAAAAGAGTTATTTATACTCGGGCGCTCCCTATGTATGGAGAGACAAGAGGCGGATATGCTGAGGCAGTGGGAACTGTTTAGAACATTGCCACGTGGTGAGTTGACACTCCTCTGTAACCCACCAACATGGAGGACGCTGAATGACGTCATAATCACGTGACTGCAAACCCTCTCATCATCATCATCATCAAACATCCGGAACCAATCCTGTGAGGTAAAAGTTGTTACAACTATCACAACTATTACTACATACCCTATATTGTAACTCAGTAGTTATAACAGAAATCCATTCAACATAATACAATGTCTTCCACGTGTTATTTCGTCCACACCCGTCACTGACTGACATTGTAATATATTATACGAAGGTTTTGGATACCGAACAGTTTATTTTCGATTGAGTTTTTGTTTTGTAACAATTGATGCACTATTTTAGAAGCTATATCATGAACATTATTAACAACTGCTGAAGGCTTGTCGGAAGGCTGAAAGCTTTTATATTACTACAAGTACTAAAGGGAACTATATACTAATCGCTACGGCAAGAAGAAACAAACTATTTTTGAAGTCAACAATTCTGCTATGCCAAAGCATACTGTGCTGCAAACAGCTCGTGATATTAAAGAGTAAATAGGTTGGAAACATTGTTATTGTAACTTTGAGTTGGCTTGAGCCCGTGTATTGTATAGAATTACCGATCTCTGGCTGGCGTTCGCCAGACTGTTGTGTATATGACCTTGTTGCAAGGGCGCTTGCCACATTAAAGAGAAATTTCATACTTCCATGTAAGACTGTCGTGCGTAAGTCTCCATAACGGGCTGGACTCGGGTTTCACAAACACTTAAGGCTGGCTGATCGGGGATCATACTCTCCAAGCAGAGGTTGGTGGGGAAGATTGTGACCCTTCTATCACATGCCCCGTTTTCTGTCGCTACTCTATACTGCTTGCTCAACGGAATTTGTTACATTTTATGCTATAGGTGAATTCAATTTCATTCTAGAAATATCATATAAAATGTTTAGACTTTAGAACAAGTACTAATAGTATAATTTGATTCATCTGTAGTTTTGTACGTAGGTTACTCTTGTTGTACCCACGTATCTGTCTGTATGTCTACATGTAGTTTAAGACCTTACGAAAGTCGCTGTACTTTTGTTGTGTCAATAAAGTTCTATATTTCTATACTTTCGGATCCCGCGGAATATAGCGACAGAAACTGGGGCATATGAAGGAAAGGTCACAATCTTCCCCACCAACCTCTGCTTGGAGAGTAGGTCATAGATAGTCTTTATCAATATATTATAACAAAAGAACAGACCTATGTGTAATACGTAGTTCATTGGAAATCAAGATTTAAAGGCATCCAGTGCAGTTTTTAGGGCTTGGAAACCAGATTTTTCAAAGTCAATATTCTAGTCACTCATCTACATACTGAGTTAAAACAATACTATCCCAATATATATCGACATTCATGGAGCCCCAGTGCCGAAAATTCTGACGGAAAAAGGTTCCTTAAGGACCTGGGTTAATTTTTAAGGGTACCAACCAGAAAATAAAGGACTCATCTCGGGGCTTGTTTCTGCAATTCTAACGCCTTTAGTATTTCGATTAAAATGTGAAGCAGTATGTGTCAATATCACACAAATTGCCTTATTCAGAATATTTGCAGTTTTGCCACCCTGAAATTGCACTGGATGTCTTTAATGTATAATGCAGTGTATATTTCTCCGACACCACTCCGGTTGCGGCAACCGAATGTTTCAAAATGTTCGGCCATGGTTGGCTGGTGGTTGGCTGGTGTTCGGGAGTAGGTCGGGGCGTGGTTGACAGTGAAAATTGACTCAAATTTCACTCAAATTCGATTCGTATGGAAAGGTAGATATGACCAGACTGCTCCGGTTTGGAAAGTTCTAAATTGTGTGACAGAGGTTTTAACCCGTGTGAAATGATGAATGGTACTCTTCAGTGTAGGAATTCAGGATTAAGGACGTTTCATGCCGGTAGTGTACTTTCCTTACGCTCGGTCGCCTGTACGTGACAAACGCCGGCTTCAGAGCTGCCCCGTACCGACAACAAGCGACTGCACTGCCTCTAGGGTGCCGCACACGTGTGACGCACAAGTTCTATATTTTGCCTTGAGCTGTAAGCAGATATATGTACTTGTTTTGCCACATTATTTCCATTATTTGACCCATGATCTCTAATGCACTTTTATTTCTCTATGCTGATTTTGTTTCAAGTCTGTTATGATTTCAGCATAATTTTGTATGTTTTATTTATTGTCATTATTGCTAAAAGTAATTATCATTATCATAATTATCTTATTTTATGTTTCTGGACTCCAGGAAGAATAGTATGGAATAATGGGGATCTCAGTAAACAGACAAACAAACAAACACTTGACTTAAGAAACTTGTCAATATCCACCCTATACACATAGACATGCATTAAACAACCACAATGAGTAATAAGACCTGAATAAGACCCTTTTATTTTGAGCCTCAAGCAATATAATATCTGAAATGATAACATCTAGCTATGCACATGTATATACAGAATAAGCAATATACATCAAACAAGACCTTGTGAGTTAACTTTTTACAAAATGTTAATATGAAGCGTGGTAACATCTTGGGTTATCGATCTTGAAGATAAACGGTGTTTTTGCAGTCTGAGCAACTTTTGAATAATAGAGAAAATTTGAGTTCTTTTTACATACATGCAACCCATTTTTTCGGAAATGCACTCGACAAGTAAAAGCATTCGTTTCTTGATTACTTTTTTGTGCGTTCATACATGGTTGCATACGAAGCTAATATACTACAGAATAGTACAAACGAAATGTCATTCAGCGATGTCAGAACTTATAAAGGCATATATCCAAGTGTCTCAGAAGTTGCTTTGCTTTCTGTTGTAATTATATGTACATGTCCGTTTGATACATCACAAATATCACACACACAGTCAAAATTAAAGAGTAAAATCAACGAATTTCTTGTCTCTGGAGTAGATATTACTGATAGCAAATGTCCAAGGCCATCCTTACGAGGAAAACACATCACCATGGCACTGTTCTATTCCTGACTATCGTTTGGCACAGGGTCACTTTATGATGCGCTCAAAGCGATTGCGTTGCATCATTTCCTAGTTACATGATACTGTATGAGTAGCTATAGGCTACGTGTTCTGGTGCGGACTACGTGCACGGGGTAAACTTGATATTTCCCAGATGAACACTAACGTCAAGACTGGTTTAAAAACACTTGTAAAGCGTTGATTCTATTGAGGATTTTCACAAAACAGTCCATAGACCTCGCATCACTCGTGAACGCTCAGAAGCGCTATAATTTCAATGGTACAAGTTCAAGGTGACTCCTGTCTGGCGCCCTAGCGACTAAAATAGGAACGGTAGGTATTGGCAGTGACACTGTATATTATTACGATTCAACAACATCAATGCCCGCCATTCTTTCGATCTTTTCTTCGAGGTCGAAGACTGAAATGGTCGATACCATGATTTGCCAGTTGCCTGTAAAGAGGAGGAGGAGTTAAAAAATCCAGATTCTTGTTTAAATATCTGCTCAGAAAATGCACCGACGTTGTGGTGAATTCTAGTTGCCCTGGCCATCTAGAGAGAGTCCTCAACAAATGGTTGATCTCTCTGGCAAATGTATACAGCCTGGCCAATTTGATACAGTCTTTGCAGCCACCGAAACATCTGCTTGAAGATTCTGATATATAATATCTTCTGAGAATATACAAAACCTCGCCCGATTATGGCATAAACATCTGTACGAGTCTTTCCTGCTCCATTTTGTGCCGGAGTTTCTTTTCAAACAGATGGTTGTACACCGGTCTGTCTATGCCCTTCGTGAGATAGAAGTAGTCGTGCGATTCCTGCACGTTGTCGTCGGGAGGGTCGGCTGGGGGTTTGCCGTATCCGTACGTGTCGACTTCATCACAGATGTGCAAGGCGAGGACCAGCATGACTTGCGCGGCGGTAGCCTTGTGACCAGCCCTCTCCAGCCACCTACGGAAGAAGAAATTAGAGGTTCGTATTAAAGTACAACCAGACCCCTCCAAATGACAGAATTTGTATCTTCTGTAACGATAACTGTGTAGAAGATGAAGCATATTTTGTTTTAGAGTGCTCACTATACACAGACATGTACAAATGTTAGTTTCAACTTTAATCACGCTAAAGCTAACAAGGTTGGACTCAAGGCTAATGTACTCACAGTTCGTACACGTAGTTGAGGAAGTCCGGATGTAAAACACGGAGCTGCTGAGGCTTGATGATCACCTTCTGTCCCGTTCTGGAACTGGGAAATGAAACACCTTAGTAAGAAGATTGTAACGTTACAGACGTCGGTGCATATTTTATACCTATATAACTAGTTCGCTGTCCGTCAGCGGAAAGGTATACATGATATACAGTGTCACATACCATCTGTATATCCACTGATGTCACTAGTATACTGTATATACTCCATGTATATGTTACAAGGCGATAGGATCATTATTTAA
The DNA here is from genome assembly GCF_001625305.1 of Branchiostoma belcheri. Classification (NCBI taxonomy): domain Eukaryota; kingdom Metazoa; phylum Chordata; class Leptocardii; order Amphioxiformes; family Branchiostomatidae; genus Branchiostoma; species Branchiostoma belcheri. The sequence continues at coordinate 579,851 of NW_017803069.1, read as the reverse complement.
TAGTAGGAAAGTATATATCATATACTATACGTATATCATTTATACATTTCCACTGATAGACCTAACCCGTCCAAGGGATCGATCAAGGGGACGATGGAAAGACTGGGCCTTCTACACAATTTGAATTCAGGGGCTGGGGATCACCAGAAGATCACCAAAACTGACTGGAGGGTCTGTGCCGCGAAAAGAGCCACCTGGCGGGACCTGTCCATGTCTGCAGCCGCCATGCATCAGAACCTGATAAGGCTGCGGATGACTGATTGAGTGATAGACCATACATACGCGTGAAAGGTACAGATTATAAACTTACCCGTGATGGTTATTCTGTGGCTCTTCTTCTATCACTTTGGAGATCAGGTGGTAGTCAGATACCTTTGATGCCAAGTAGATAAAGTATACATCCTGCCGAAATGAAATATACGAGAGAATGTTTATACCGTACTAACGTTGGTGAGTATCAGCATTGTCTTATGAATCTCTTATAGCACTTGAAATGAGTTCCAATACTACCACTCAACATTTACATTTATGAAGCTTTACAACATCTATGGAAGGATTATAACAGGTGACTATCACCTCTTCAAGATGTCAAACCTGAGACAAGACTGTAAGGTTTGAACCACTCACACTGGGAAGGTCCCCTATTGCACGTACCGCATGTTTCTTGATGTTGCCTGTGTCGATTGGTATTTCTGGGTTGTACAGGTATAAGTTTGTCTTCGTCCCCACATCGTCTTCATGACCGTCCGTCCCAGCATCGCCAACTCTGATGTGACAGATATGATAGTTTTGCATTTTCGTATTTAAAAAAAGCATCCCTTAAGAATACATTATGTATGGAATACACTAGTGCATATGGTGTTACGTTACTGTAGTTTACTCATTCATCGTCCAACTTGTACAGGAGCAGTACGCGCTAGATTTAATCCATTCATATACTATGGTTATCTTTCCATGCTAGTACTACTACTAACCTGATAACCAGGTCATGGTCGTCTATATCCTGCCCCCCTGCCGGTTCCTTTCTGTACTACAGAGTCCCCGACAAGCGCACACCGTAGACACGTGGGACGGTCCCGGTTGTCGTGGAAGTTGTTCACCCACGTCCAGTGGTCGGCCTTCGGCAGAGGGTCCAGCGCTTTGTATGCATCTGATTTAAGACATGCAAGGCAAGTTCAGGGTGGCAAAGCAAGAATATCTGTCTGATATTGACATTTACTGCCATTTCGGCATAATTTCATACTTGCAGCGTTTAAAATAGCTCAAAACAAGCTTTGTTAAGCGTCACTTTATTGCCTTGTGCACCGTCCATAAATAGCTAGAACCAGGCTACGACACAAAACAAGCAACTGCTTTCCATCGGCAACATCGCATTTTTCCCCTCACAGATATCACCAGAATGCTATGGGAAAGGATTGATTCAACTTACTACATTACATGAAAAAATTACCAGAAAATTGACCAGTGTTGCCGCCCTGAAATTGCGATGGACGAATGGTAATTATCAAACTGTAACGCAATTTCAAAAAGAGGTCTTTAAAACATATTTCCATTCTATGGCTCAATTATTAATTATCATCACTAGACACTTTATGGATCACTTTAAAATCATCACTTATAATCACTTATCATCGGCATGGGAGTGGACAGGCTTACCGTCCTCGGCCAGCCCCTTGAGTCCGTACGGCATCCGTTCCGCCGACAGCCGCACCCACTCCACCAGATGCTCGCTGGTGAGGAACAGGGGCACGTCCGGATTGTACCGCCGCCGGAACCACGCCGACGAGCTGTTCCGTACCGAGGTTAGGCACCTGGGCACCTGTGGAAGTATCATTATTATCATTATCATTAGTAGTAGTAGTAGTAGTAGTAGAAGTAGTAGTAGTAGAAGTAGTAGTAGTAGTAGTTACTGTAGTAGTAGTAGTAGTAGAAGTAGTAGTAGTAGAAGTAGTAGTAGTAGTAGTAGTAGTAGTAGTAGAAGTAGTAGTAGTAGTAGTAGTAGTAGTAGTAGTAGTAGTAGTAGTAGTAGTAGTAGTAGTAGCAGCAGCTGCGGCAGCAGCAGCAGCAGCAGCAGTAGTAGTAGTAGTAGTAGTAGTAGCAGCAGCAGCAGCAGCAGTAGTAGTAGAGTAGTAGTAGTAGTAGTAGTAGTAGTAGCAGTACAGAAGTACAGACCTGAATACTAGAAAAGTAACATTTGCAAAGCAAATGCAAAATGTTTATCTTCACGTATGGTCTGCTCTGTTAATCCCTACTCAATCAAACACATTCACATATATGGTACAGGAGTCTAAATCCCTCCTACAATGAAATTGCAACATGGTGTAACTCAACACCAGTTACCATGGTGAGAGACAGTCAGATTCAGTTAGGTCAAAGGTCACTGTTTGGAGAAGAAGAAGAAGAAACGTAGCAAAAACTATGTTTTCCTTCGGTAAACATAATAAGTTTACAGTTGCTCGCGGACAGTTGCTGTCAGTAGACTTCTGTGGGATCCCTTGTACATTGATTTTACAACATACTCTTTGTGTTTCTTGTCAAAATTCTTTGCTTTTCTGCTCTCCCCACTATATAGCTACCTCTAACATGATGTTCATTTCTTCAGCTTGACTTACCTCCACCTCCTCCTCTTTGAAGTTTGTTCCTGCAATGTGTCCCCCCTCTCCCCCAATGCCAACATCTCCGTGACGTAACGACATTCCCTCAGACCAGTTGGCGAGTCCGCCGGTTCGCTCAGACGATATCCTGTCATCCAGAGAGGGGAACACCTTGGAAACCTGGTAAGGCAACAACATAATGGGCAGGTTTTTAGGAGAGGTTTGGTCGTCCAGATATGAGGCGTTGACACTAAACATCAACTTTTTTCCATTCTCACCCATGGCATTGAAACGTCTGACCGTTTCCAAAATTATATCCGGTTGCTTTCTATTGAGTAACTGCTTTTAGGCGAAAAAGACGAAAATGTAAAGAAATTAGAAGAGTAGATTATTCGCCATACCATATTCTATGTCATTTGTTCAACCTTCATAACCACGTATATTTCATAATGAAAACAACTTCTTTTTTGCAAAACTTTTTTTAATTCGCACGTTCGCATCAGTTTGGGAGTTTTCAGAGGATGTCATCCATATGATTAAATCAACATGGCCTAAAAACCGTTTGGCGGAATTGGAAGCGTACCTGTTCGGTCGGGGCTAGTCTCACGGCGCGCTTGGCGAGCATGTGTTGTCCCAGCATCTGCAGCAGGTTGAACACCCCCGCCATGACGATCACCATCCATAGGAGGGTCGGGGGGACCAAGTGGGCGATGCGCATGCTCACGTGGGCCGGCTGTCCTCAGCTATGCAGAAAATCAATGTGGATCATCATGCTGAAAGAAAATGCAAGTATGAGCTTTGTTAATCGGCTGATTGAATGAATGACTGAATGAATGAATGACTGACATTTATTGTACATTTATGCTCTTGCAAACTAAGTACAGGTCATGTATATTTGAAGTACAGAAGTTATGAAAAATGAATGAATGAATTTGTATTGCCCTATGTTACACAGCAAAACTATTACATTAGCAAATCACAGTACGTGAATTGTCACTGATAATGCAAACCTTCTAATTGTACGAGCTGTCTGCCCTTGTACTTCTGCGTGTGGCTGTGTTGTGTTCTATCATTCTCTACGTTGGATTATCATTAAAAAAATTTAGTCGTAAAGTTCGAGTGGTGTACGGCTATGCATAGGTCTGCGGCTATACATGGGACTAAAATCATCCACAAAGATGGTTTCTTTTCATTTTTTTCACAAGTTTTAGAAGAAAAAGTGTCAGTTGAAGTAGAGGAAGGGTTGTGGTGACTGCTAGTGCTATGCGCGATCTATATTCCTGGCTGCCGGTTGTTTGCTGTGCTCACAAAGCTGGCGTGCGTTTTTTTCTAGAACAATCAAAGATCCGGGATCGAATGAAAGAGACGAGACACGTTACGTAAATACGTAACAAGGAAACGAAAGTTGTCATGTGAGGTTGGGAGTGGATCTACCGATCAAGATCTAGACCCAGTCAGATTTTACTGCAAAATAAGAGGATATGGTGAAAAAGAGCAAGCCACTTGGGCTGTTCCATTCTACATTCTGGGCGTGTAGCCTTGATGCCTTCTGGGCTTGTGAACCACTATCAAAACCTGTGTGTTGCCAACGACCTTTAAATTCGGTTTATTGTGACTAACTGTATTGACTGCCTTCCATGCAAAATTGAAAATGATTTTTATCATCGACTGGAAGGTTTTATGTTTCCAAATTAAATGTACGTATATCAGTCAGACAGACGATTTGTGTATCGGTAACCCTGCCCAGCTATTACAATACCTACACGTGTCATGTTGACTCTCCCAACACATTGTGAAGTATTGGATTGCTCGTTTATTTATGTACATGTGCGTCGTCGCCTCTACTTGAGGCCATGAGCCATGAGCTACTTGCCAAGAGCCACGAGGCCCTGTGTGGGTACGGATGGTAGAATTTGTCAAAAAGGGAAGAATAATTGGCCATGGGGTCAGTCCATGGGAAGGGTAGTTTGCGCCCCTGAACTGTGCGGGCAAATGAACTAGCACTCTCCCTATTTGGCTAAATTTGACTGGTTTTGAACCCGCGTTGATAGCCTGGGGGAGACTATAAGAGAACCGCAGTGCCCTTACTCCCAACAAAGTTACCTATCTGTTACCCTGGAATCATGCCAACATGATTCATAACCAACATCGGTGCTACTTATCAGTGCATATATCAAGAGAAGTACAACGCACTAGTATCTATACAGTTAGCTAATCATGTCTATATATATAAGCCGTGCATGTATATACGCGATGATGTGTGTAAATGTAATTCAACAAGAAGACAATATACTGTATGTCCCTTCGTCCCAGACACAGTCTGCCACAGACAGAAGGTCAACGATCGAGATGGCATATACATATGTTGTTCAACATCAGTGAATCCTGCCTTGTTGTTATGATCTACATGTATGCAGTTTGGTAGCGATCAATAGAGACTTACCCTTACATATGATGTGATGATGTGTACACATGGCTGACAGACGCCCACTTGAACACTTTTACCTGAAGGCTGAACGGTGACAGGTACCATGTACCAGACAGCCACGTACAGTAGTGACTCTCTGACTGCAAGTTTGTCTGCGCAACGTTTCTCACTGCTACATGGCCGAGATCTTAGCTAGCTCCACGCCCTGAATGTCCCTCTGACGTCTTTACCTCTAAGCTGTTTGGTCTAATTGTGTACTCAGTTGCTCTGCTTGACCGAAATGCCACGCTTCCAGGCTTTCAGGCAAAAGTTCGACCCCGCTGATCTTTACTCTCGAGTTGACTTAGACACAGTCTATTGGAAACAGCTTTCCGAGGATCCAGTGTACATGTAGGTAAATATCAGCTCCTGTTCTGATTGGCTACAGGTGACGTTTCGCAAAACTAACGCCTGGGGTGTTGTGGCAAGGACATTGCTCCCGGATCATGGAACACAAGCTAAGCAAGCACACAAAAAATAACAACAAAATAAAGCCTCCACAGCATACCAAAAACGAGGGGTTTGGAGGGTCTTCAGGGTCTTTGGGAGCTTTTATGTGCTATTTTCTATTGCATATAGACAACATAGCCGGCCTGGTTGAATTACCCCCGTTTTTTTTTAACTGGGCTAATCAGAAAACAGCCGAAGACCACCAAACCCCCAGTTCTATAAGCCTGCTACGGAGGCTAAACAAAATAAATGAAAATTCAAAAATTGTACAAAGAAAAAAAGCAATTCGGGAGCTGAATCCCTCTTGTAAATGCAGCCTTGTCGCAAAGTACATGAGAGTGAAAGAAGTAACTCGAAGCAAACGTGGGAAGGAACTTAATTAGACAACAATAAAATCAATAATCACATTTTGTTGCTCTGTACCGGGTACTACGTCCTGTATTCAGATCTGACGCCTAGTGTGTATCGTCTAACGCTAACGGGTTTGAAGTCGGAAAATTTTTATGATGCTGATGGCCTCAGTTGAACCAAGGAGGTTGAATACAAGCTTTTGGTCTTTACATCCGGCCTAGCATAGCAGCATTGCTTTCACGATCATAGTTAGACAGTCCTCTCAGTTTTCTCAAAAGGCAAGGAAGCAAATCAGTGTTACGTCGGACTTACACGGCTGAAAATGTAAATGTTAGTTTTATTTTTGTCAGTATAACGTAGCGAGAGATACTATAAATGTTTATGAATCTGTCTTAGATTTTCTTGAAATAATTATTAAAAGACTAAGCAGTTCAAGTTTCAAGGACTGCATGAGCAAACTGAATGTCACCTAAAAGTTCTTTTTATTCAGTAAACGTTCTGTAGACAATAGATATTGAAACCAACTTCTCTATAATTTATAAAAGTTGAATTTATCTAACAAAATGTTTATATTATCTAATCTATTCTTAGTTAACGTTATCTGTTCAAATGATGTTTTGTATTATACTAGGCCCACGGTGTAGCAAAAATGTGCAATAAAGGTCGTCATTCGTCATTCATATAATCCAATGCATCTGAATCCAAGGAGCTTTATCTTTATGTGTGCTGATACAATGTACCGACCTCAGATAAGTAGGGCAATGATACTCATTACAATGACCAGAGGGGGTAATACTGAAGTAAACCACACCCTGGGGCTGAGATGTCTCGCCGTTTCTCGTTTCTACATCTCGTTCCCATCCCCCTGTCACGCGAGACTTGAGATAGAAACGTGATTTGGTGACGTCATTCTGACGATAGGAATCCAACATGGCGGAGGCTGCCGTCGACCAGTCTTCGACAGGATCGGTGTATTTTTGCCATCAATGTACACAAGAAGTACAACCTAAGCTACCGGTAAGTCGCCAAAACAGACGCCTATTTTGTTGTCCACAATTTCTATGTTCGTTGGTTGCCGAGAAGTGCTTATATAGTGTCTATTTCGGGGTTGTTTCGACCTTCGTCTGTTGCCTTGGAGCACGGATGGGAAAAATTACACATTCAAACGATGATGTAATTTTATCATTAAGATGCTCTTCCGACGTGTCTCGTCCAGGGTGATTCTGAATATGTATCCAGCCGGGCCTGTGGTTTGATATAAATACGTTAGCTACCCAAATATATGTATACTGTGTATCATCGAATTCTCAAAATCAGGAGGCGAGCTGTGACCGGAAAACAGCGCACCTTGCACCGGACCGAAGATGGCTACCGGAAAACCCCAAATCTGTCATAATGTGCTTGTTTAAGAATTCACAATCGATACTACGCACGTTCAGTCTTATTTCATACCATTACACAGACTATAAGCGTTTGTGTGATCTCTCGAGTTACCATAGACCCTAGGCAAGCTAACTTAAGGTTTTGAATATAATTTACGTAGTACTAAATATTAGTACTTGATGTCCCTGTATTATAATATTTTCTCAAATTGAGATAGCTTGGCTAATAGGTAATGCTCAAACAAATCATTGAAATGAATATTCATATCTAAGCATTTTGTTATGTCATAAAATGTTAAAGTAGTGTTTATGAAAATACATATATGATCCAGTCAATACAAAATGCTATATGTATATGGGCTCAATACAAATCTGAAAGTGAAAGCACTTATGCCAAAAAGCAGTTACTCAAGCAACTGGATATGATTTTGGAAAAGATCATATAACCTGGATGTCTAACCTTCATCGATGAAAGCACTTAATTGTGGTTATATTTGTTATGCAGAACTACTAGTATTGCAGATAACTGATAAGTGTTGTTGTATCACTGTTTCTTTGATAGTTGGTGTGATTTTAGAATATTTTGAGGGCTCTTGTCCTTTTATTCTATTCACCACCCGCCATTCTATTGAATTGTAGTGACCTCCCATTCATTTTAAGTACCCAAGGACATTATACAGTATAATGTCCTTGATGTACCAAACTCAACATGTTGATTTATCCATAGTCTAAGGTATGTAGGTTAATCATTTTGTACCCACGTGCCTGTGAGTGTCAATATGTTTAGTTATAGACCATACAAACGTCATAAATAAAGCTTACTATATAAAAATGATTCCTATTGCCATCTTAAGTATAAGATGGAGACATTTTAGCAATTTGTAGACAGAGGAGGACAATATAAGTTGTCATTCATTTTTTTTCTCCCGTTTTTCTAGGACTACACCTGCCCAAGATGTGACTCAGGGTTCATAGAAGAATTGACAGACAACACTTTTGAGCCATCAGGGTGAGACATATTCAGATTTAGAATCTTGTTTCTTTCCTTTCGTTCAAAAAAAATATTTAAGAAAGAATTTATTGAATGGACAATTATTGTACACAGTCAGTTACCGATAAACAGTCAACAATCAACAAAATAAGTTTCTAAATTAATTGTAAAACAGTCATGATATAAGTTGACAGCAGTAAGAAAATTCATAATAGTATATTAATACACTCCTACAGTACTCATTCAGTCAGAAACTTCCTTCATTCAATCAATTAACATAATTAAAACCTATTCTAGTATTTTATCTGTTAGTACGTATAACATGTAATTGCTATTAGTATTATAGTCCTAGATGACAAAATTTTGTGGTGCATCTATAGATGTAAAATATGATTATGTCTGACACATCTACTAGTCTGGAGACTATCCTTACACTTGAGACACTGTAATGATGTGTACATTCAAAATGAATGACTGTTTATGTCTACATGTTAATTGTGACCAGGGAGGATGATGAAGACGGTCCCAATAACATTGATGTCAACCCAGCAGAGCAGTTTGCAGAGGTAAGAAGGATCTTAAGATTGTTTTCTCATATTAGACACTGGCAACATCCATCTATAAAGCTGTTCAACTAATGATAGAGTTACTGTGCTGGGATCATTTTCCTGCTTTTTTTTTGTTTTCATTTTTGTTTTGTCTTTAAATGTTTTGACTAAGATGGGCCTGGTATAGTTTTTCAGACCACTTAAAGTGTGTTGAAGGATAGAGTTGTAGTTATGGCAGAAATTAGATTATCAAGTGTACCAGAAAAGATCCTCCACCATACTACAAGACAGACTGGTTGATGATTCACGTACTTACATGTGACTTAGTTAGGGCTCTAGCCAGCTCAATTTTTTTTTGTCAGCCCAGGTTCATGATCGGACCACCTGGGGGGAGAACTACACTTGCTCACAATCTAGGGCAAATTTAGGATTTTCAAGCCTTTAAAAACTCAATTTCCCACATTTTGAAAGGCAAACCATGGGGTTGAGGTTGTTTGGTGGTGGTCCTTTAGATGTTTTTATAGTTTAACCAAGACTTTTGTCAATTTTGTCCATCAAGGTTGACTGAATAGTAAAAAAATTTTTCCATTACACACCACACTACTGTTAGTTTCCTGTCCCCTGTATAATGGTATGGTCCAAAAAGTGGTCAGTTATTCTAATAAGACTCAAGAATTACTTATTGATCAATGGCAGTAAACTTAATACAAGTTACTGAATTGCGAACCAATGTACATTTCATTATTTTAAAATCAAGAGGAGGACTCTAAGGCAGGAGTAATTATTGTCCGTCATTGTTCAGCAAATGACACATGTAGGGGATTGGCGAGTTTCTATACCGAGTGGTGCGACAGTACGGGATGTTGAGTTTGTGCAAGTTAATAACCGGCCACTTTTGAGATCAAGGCCTGATAACCAATGGGAAATAGAGCCTTCTGATTGGTCGATGTCTAATCCAGCTATGTACATTGTATATGATAATGATCTATATAAGCTAATCTATATGATATACATTAATAATACTCCAGTTATGGAGTAGGACTTTCCTGGGCCTGGACCCCTCCTTAACGGAGCCTAGTCGAGGCTCTGCGGACAGAGAACGGGACATACGGGACAGGAGAACACGGCTGCCCAGGACACAGCTACGCTTCAGAACAAGACCTGCCTCACACAGGGGCATAGACAGGTCACCAGCACTAGAGAGGTACATGTTTAATATAGATATATTAATAATTGATATTACAGAAATTGACTGCAAAACATTAAAAACATTTTCTGCTCAAGCTAAAATCAAGAGCACCTTTTTTTACAGTCAGCGTAATCATTCATATTTACACAACAATTCAGTTATAAAATTGAAAGGCTTTAAAATCAGATAGAAAATTATAAAAAGTTATAGAAAGTTATAGGGCAATTTCTAGCATTGAAAGAGAGTTACCTGTTCAGTATGTAATGAACTCACCATGGCCTAACCTATGTTGTAACAGACTCTTGTGTTTCCCCACAGTATCATCCAGCAGCTGTTAGGAGGACTGGGAGGGGCTGCAGGTACTGGGCTTTACCCACCAGTCTGTATGTATTCTTTGTCCTGAGTTTCAGCTTTCTGTACTTCTGCTGTCTCTCTCTCTCTGTGCTTTGCCTCGAATTTCTGAACGTTGTCTCTTGTGTGCTGTCAGCTAGCGCTGTGCTTGCATTGTAGCCTCCTTCGCATCTTCACCTTCTTTGAACGTGAGCGTTTATTTTTGGGGGGAGTGCTGAAATACAATTATTTTCACAGCCTAAGCTTTGATGCAGCAGGGGTAGTTTGTTGCTGACGGAGTTTCACTAGCCTGTTTGCCATCTTATTTTTATGCCGGGGCTCTTTTTAGGGAGCGAGTATGGGAGCCCCAGCATAGACTAGAGTTTCGAATGTTGGAGAGGCAAAACTCAAACCATGGCAAAACTCCTTCTGCTGCATTAGATTTAGAGAACCTTATAATTAGCCCATGAAAAACATTGTGTATCAGCAACCCCCCCCCCCAAAAAAAAGACACCAAAGCTCCAAGAAGTCAAGTGCAAAGGAGGCTACTTAGATGGCATGCTGAAAATGACTCCTGTTGTGCCGTCTACTGTCCCTATGTCTTGCACTTCTCTGTTGTGACAAGTGTGTCCTGTGTGTCTAGAGATTAGCTGTCCTTACCATTTATTTGTCACCATTTATTTGTCACTGGTTGCTTGTTTTTATGATAGGCTGGTTCTAGCTACCTGTATTTATGGGTGGTGCAATGTACACAATGTTGATGCATTCAAATAGCTTTCAAAATGTTTTAGGGTTACATGTGTATTTCAAATGCTTCAAGTATGCACAACAGTATGGGAAATACTATTAAATTGTTAATACATACATCTCAGTTTCAAACACCCATCTTTGCATTCATTCCTCTTTGAACTGTCTCCCTGATGATGACTTCTGCTGTGACATTCATGAATGAGCCCATAGCAAAGCTGCCATGTATAGTTTATAGTTCCTCTTTACTTCCAAAATGTAAGAGCATTTTCCTTCTTCTATTTTCTCACAGTTTTACAGTCAGGGACTGGAGGTTTCCCAGCGTAAGTAGTTCACCATTTATTACCTTCGCCAAGAAGGTTATGTTTTCAGGGGCGTTCGTGTATGTGTGTGTGTGTGTGTGTCTGTAAACACGATAACTTGAGAAGGTCTTGATGGATTGTCTTGATATTTGGTAGGTGGGTAGGTCTTGATGAGACCTCAAAATGATTAGATTTTGGGCCACCTGGCGGCTTGTCATGGTACTGCAGCAGAACTTCCGGTTTTGATATCTCATGATCCAGACATGCTAGGGTGACGAAATTTGGATGGTAGATAGCTCTTGTGCTGGGGATAAATTGACATGAGTTTGAGCCCCCTAGTTGCTTGCTCTAGAACTGCAGGGGGGTTTAATGGACAAATGTTTAAAGGGGGATAACTCAAGAACCGATTGATGGATCATCGTGATTTTTGGTATGTAGGTAGCTTGAGTGATGCTTGACATAATGATATTACAATTATGCAAATATGGATGTAATTTGCATAATTAATGAGGAAATTCTATTTATCAGCTGTATTCCATAATAGGAAGTTCAAGCTTGTGACATATGTTATCAAGAATGAGAGAAACACAGGCAGATATTGATTATGCAAATGAAGACTTAATTTGCATAATTAATGAGAAAATGTTATAATTGCATAGTGCACTAGTGGTAACTGCCTGGAATTTTATACTTGGGGTGTTTGAAAGTTAAGTTAAGGTGAACATAATTAAACATAACTTATTCAAATAAGGACCTCATTTGCATAATAAATGAGAAAATATCATCATGGCATTCTTTGTTAAGATAAGACTGTCTTTTGGTGGAGTATATGATCAACAGATATAATTCATGCAATTGAGGATCCTATTTGCATAATTAGGGGGACTAATATATAATTTCTTAATCATAAAAGCTAACATCATTTGGCGAAGGTATGAGATCGTGGAACTCTAGTTACTGATATGAACAGACGATAAACTGGACAGTGAGTGAGTGAGTGAGTGATGAAATAGGTGTTCATGGTGCTATTCAGTAGTACATGTACATTTTGTAGTAGTAGTAGTAGTAGTAGTAATGGTAGTGGTAGTCTAGTGGTAGTGGAAGTAGTGGTAGTTGTGGTAGTAGTAGTAGTAGTAGTGTCTTTGATTATATAGTATATATTGTAAATAGTGGGGTTGTATTGTTAACTCAATGATTGTCAACTTGCAACAATGCAAACTAAGTTTTGGCCCCTTTGTTAGTTATAAGAACTCATATCTTAAAAGTTATATCTTAAAAGCTACTAGTATGTCCAGTTGAAGTTGTTGTTTGTCCCTGTGACAGGGGTTTCTTCAACCTGCATGGTAACCCTGGTGACTATGCGTGGGGTCCAGGAGGCCTGGATGCCATCATCACCCAGGTAAACATCTCATGATTATGAGGAACATCAGGTAACTTTGAAATATCTCTGGTCTACCTTTCCCTGCATCTGTGTTTGTAAAGTCTGACCTGTGATGTAATGTTGCTGCTTGTTTCAGTTACTGAACCAGCTGGATGGAACAGGCCCCCCTCCCGCTGACAAGAAGATGATAGACGCCCTCCCCACAGTAACTATCATCCAGGAACAAGTTGGTAAGTTCTGGCCTATTTCAAACACTTCAAGTATGAAAATGTGCTAAGAAATTGCAGCAGTAAATGTCAATATCAGACAGATTTTCTCATTCAGAGTATTTTCCCTTTTGCCTCTGAAATTACATTCAAAATTTGCATTTAAAACTTAGGTAGAGCTAGCTGAGAATAGTTCACCGCATAATAACCATGTTGCTGTTCCCTACAGATAATGGATTGGAATGTACTGTGTGTAAAGAAGAGTACCACCTGGATGAGAGGATAAGGCAGCTACCCTGTGGCCACTGTTACCATTCAGACTGTATTGTACCATGGCTAGAAATGGTAAGTAACCCTACATATCAGTAGATTTCCAGACGTGGGTAACTTTAATTTCTGATAGTTCCTGACCTGGGCCCGTACAATGAGTCTAAAGCTTATCGATACTTTGCTGAAGGATAGCCGCCCTGTTTCCCTCCACCCAATCTCACCAGAAAGCTGATTCTGGTATCTGAGAGCAGAATACAGACCATTGCAGCGATCTGCCAGGGGGGACACCGCAAATGAAAGCCGCGTTCAACTTCCAGGTTCTATTTGAATTGAAATGTACACTATATGACATCCAGTAGATTTCTAGCGGGGACCAATCATAGGGCTGCTGACGCGTCACCGACTAGCGGCTATTAGCACCTTGTTTCATGTAAATGCCATGAACTCAACCAGAGCGCGTATATTATTTCTTGTTTACATCAGTACTAAGTACTAGTACTTCCACAATCACTTAGTAAAGTCATACCTTAGTAAAATCTACTTTGATGAACGAATCAAAACGGGACTGTAGACATTAAGTTTTACACATTCAAATGTGGCTGCACTAGCACTAATGGAGCGAGCGACCACTACGTACGGGAAGGAACGGATCTTAGCGAAGCCGAGATTTGTGAACCAAACCCAACCCATCGAAGACGGGCCGCCAAACATAAAAATGGAGGGAAATGACAGACAACAAGCCAACAAAGACAACATCACCAGACCAACAAACTTGGAAAACACCACTTCAAGCGCTAACGCTGTAAGAACTGTGGAACCTCAAACTAGTATGTTTGCGTCAGCAGAAAGGCTGTCGAAGTAACCACTACATGAAAAACTGCGGCGAAAAAGTAACATGGGTTCGTCCCAAATCTAGACGCAAGTGAGCTACAAAAGTAATAGAACCTATGCATCTTGCTTGTTGCTGTCAACTTACCCGTTAAAGATTGAACCGATACATGTACGTACTATAACTTGCCATACCCGGCCAAAGACGACTACATTACTGTTACTCTTTATTTTGTGCTGTATAATGTATATGCGTTACATTATCTATCATTGTCATTTCTGTGAATTCCTTAAAACATCTACTGTTAGTTTGTGTAACATTGCGTAGTGATACAATCTGCGTAAAAAAGTGGGCTTCATTACGTGTTATCTGCTAAGTCGTGTTGGTATTGAAAACTGTTTTATTCTGCCGTTCTTCTACAAACAGCCAGCAGAATTATGAAGATACTCGTTCTCAATACACATGCTGCAAACTAAAGTAATGGCAGTCCTACGAAAATTCTGTTTGTAATGTATAAGCGCTTTATGTCGACGTACAATGGGTGTGAAATACATGTTTTCGCCCATCGTGTGCCACCGGCTCGGTGGTAATTGGCTACTTTACAAGTGAAAGAACCGCGTCCGTGGGCCTTGATAAATTATTCAGCAGCCCTCTGATTGGTCCCCGCTAGAAATTTACTGGATGTCATTCAGTGACGAGCCCCCCCCCCCCTGTGACGTAAGCAGTTCATGCATATATGCGATCCGTGAAAGGTAAACTGGTCTATTGCCTTGCCTCCAAGGAACATACGAAACAGTAGTCTACATTTGTAGTTCTTCTCAAGCAAACAATTCTTCCTTCTTTCTCACAGCACAACACGTGCCCTGTTTGCAGAAAAAGCTTGGATGGGAGTCGAACGGACATGGACATGGACAACAGCCTAGACCCCAGATAATCAACAAGTCAGCAAAAGTCTATGTTTGACTAACGGGTAGTCTTTATTAACGCAGATAGCTTACACGTACCCTATACAGTCCACTCAGTCTACCCAAAGAAAAAAAGATTGACAAAATCCACCAGGATTTTTATAAACTTCAAAAATCTTTTTTTGTTTTCTGTTGAACTTTGTCTGCTGTATAACATAGCCTGGAATGATTGATATGTATGAATATGATATTTCTATTGGTGAAGTTGATAAGGGGGGTATATGGGAAGACTCGTCGAACAATAAAAAATCAGGTATAAATGTGTGTATAGATATCATCACATCTGTGTTTCTTGTTAGCTTGGACCAATGTCGGTAGCTTTTTCAAATCATTTGTCCTTTTTACTACGATTCTGCTTTGCGTTCACTTGTATAAAAGGAGTCTTCCACAATTAAGTTGTGGACTTTTTCATTCAAACAATCATCTCTTATCTAGTGTTACATGACTGATATATAATGTAATCTTACTGCCAATCAACGTTCAATACGTGTACACAATTCTGTGTGCATAATAAGGCTGCTGAACTAGAACGATCACCCTCAGTACTACTCTACTCTATCAATAAAAAAAATATGATCTTTGATGAACATGGAACTAATTCTGACACTCTTAAGAATAAACAACAGCATAACAGTATGTACATATCAATTTTGAAACAACTCCAGAGTTTTTCTGGAGAGGACGAGTGACGAAACAGTTTCATTTTCCAACTTTGCCGGACATTCTGATACAATTCAAAATGTTTTTTATGTGTGCTGAAGAATGTTTCCCTGCCTTCTTTCCTTTCCTTAAAAAACTTTAAAGTCATCAGTAGACTCAGTACTTCAGAAGTCATAACTTTGTTAGTCTTATCAGTGACTACAATGCGAGCCAAGAAAAAGAATTCCACGTGAAAGAAGAAATTTACACTATTTGATGTTTTGCTAAGTGTGAGTTAAGCTATATTTATATCAAGGTACATCCCAATGCTGATTTTGTAAGAGAATAGATTCCAATTGAAGCATTTCGTTGTCGAAATAGTAAGATGTAGACCTTGGAAATGGCCATGCAGCATCAACTTTTTATCTGGTCAAGAAGAAGATGACTTTATTCCCCGTAAAGCTAACAGCTTATCAGAATGCAGAGAAGTTACTTCAGTTTGTTGCTGGTTTGGGAAGAAGTGTACAGCTCTGGCTGGAGTGTTATTGTCTTGAAAATGACTGCAGCAACTTTCCCATCATAGTCATCACAGGTACATGTAGTGTTAGGGCAAATTCGGATGTTTCTGGTCTAGTAGCACTTTTATGTTGTATCATATTCTGAATTGTAAAAGGGCAATGGGGGCTAGTCAAAAGAACTGCTGTTATCTGAAATCTTGTCAGGACTATAGAATTAAAAAAATCTTCATGAACACTTGTCTCTTTTTGCAGTTTTTTAAAATTAGAATGCGTTTTGGCCATGTTGATTTTTTTATTTTGTAAGTATTCTGAATAAGAATGACAGTCTCATAGTAATACACATTTAAGATGACGAAAGACAAAAAGGGGCAAATGATTGGTGTTATAACATGCAATGGTGTTATAATGTACCCATATTTAAATATAAAGACAAATCATTCAGAGTCTTTGGCATAACATTGATTTTATTACCATTTAGAACATGGCACGGTAATTCCTGAGAACAGTTCATATCGCTGTATCCAAAATCAACTGGTGGCTGTGAACAGAACTTCAAAGCAAATAAAGATTTAATCAAACTTTCATGTACAACTTAATGGATACAGAAACAAAGTTTGACTCATATTTACATAAATTCTTAATCCTCTGCGGGATTGGTTAAACATTTACAGTCATGTAGTAACAAAAATAAAAACTTGCTTTACAACTTTTTCTTCACAAATTATGCAAACCCTGTCTGTGGTCTTCAGCTCAATAACTGTACAGCATAGGAAAACATTTACAAAAACAATATAACTAATCCTTGCAACGTCAACTGAATCTGGCCAACTTTATATCACAGATATTAACAAAACTTTCCCAACAAAGTGTTTCAAACTGATTTGGCCTGGAATAACTTCTTCTACGTGCACAGCTAGGAACTAGCATAGAACTGTATGAATTGGAACATCTTTTGAGATCACACTTTGATAAAAGTGAACATCACATTTTGTACTAAAAACAAATTGTCCACATTTCCACATTGAGATAAAATAAAAGTCTACACTAATCTAAAAATGGCATCATGTAAAATGTTGTTTGAACTGCGGAACAACTGTCCCGGTATGTATTGTGGACTTCATTTCTAATCTGCAGAAATTCTAGTTTAAGATAGAAAACCTTTCATGCTGTGGGTAACAAGCAACAGTGTACATGTACCTAGTCAATAGTAACCATACTACTTTACTCAAAGTTTGCACAGTTTTGTCAGTAACAATGTTCGTGAATTCTGGACCACAATACCTGGAAACGGTCAAAATTTGTCCATAGAGATATAATTTTTCATTAGGTAATCAATTTCATGTTCAAGGGTGCTGCAATCGAGATCGTCAAGAGACATATAATTACTGTAGTTGTCCATACTCATTCAGAGCTGTAGTTTGGATATTTTGTGTCAGTTGAAAAGCCATCACTGCCCGATTTTGACATCAGCTGGCCTGATCTGCCGCTCGCCCTCGCTGAGAAAGATCTGCATCGCCTTCTTCAGCAGGTAAACTCCCATCAGCCTCTTCTTCCTCGCCCGCCACGTGGCCGCCACACCGTAGTAGTCACCCTTCTTCTTATTGGTCAGCCTGCTCAGACCTAATTAACATGGGGGCAAAAACCAACAAGAATTCTTGAGACCTCAGAAATGAAATATCTAGATTTAGATATTCACTACATATGGTGTCTACAAGTCTTTCTTAACTGCGCAAGGGAAACAACACCAGCTGTCAAGGAGGTCATGTAATTAAAAACACCCGTGAAAACAGCAAGTGCTACCAGTGTATAAGTGGTTAATGACTTCTGCGATATGGGATAGACTGAACTAGTTATCCATTACAACCTCACCTAAGGGCCATGCAGAAACACAGACACAAACACACACATGCGCACACACACATTCTTGCAGGGATGAGGCACGGTAGGAAGAAAATAAACCCCACACCAGTCTTGCAATCATGTTTGGACTTACCAAAGGCCTCCACCATACAAGCCTCCCGGGTGTAAGCCTCCACAGGAATGACACTCTGGTAACAGTGCAGGGACACCACACCCAGGCCACTGGCCCAGATGTCCAGAATGTGCTTCACCTTGTCACTCGGCTGAGGGACATAAAGTTAACTAGAAAGGTAACATTTGCAGAGCAAATACATGTTTACCTTCGCATATGGTGTGCTCTGTTAATTCTTACTCAAACACATTCATATATATGGTGACAGGAGTCTAAATCCCTCCTGCTATAAAATTGCAACATGATGCAACCAAACACTAGTTACCATGGTGACAGATGTCTGGCTCAGGTCATTAACCTTAGGAGAAGAGGAAGAAGCAGAGCAGAAACATTATAAAAAAGTGACTGTTTGCTGTACAGCAAGACATGGTACAAATGTTTGTTTGTTTGTTTGTTTGTTTATTAGATCTCCATTAAATGTCTTACGTTGTGTTTTGGCTTCTCCATCTGCTGTATGGCCTCCCCGAAGTGTGCATATGGCCGTGCCCTTTTCCCCTTGCCGATGTAGAAGATGGCAGAGATGAAAACCTTGAAGATCTCTGTGTCAGTCATACATCTACCCCTGAAAGAGAAGAGTGGTATTGCTACATCACAGAAAACTCTCTACATTAGCTCCTTTTGCTACTTAGTATAACTTACACCATAAAAGTAACATTTGCATTTAGCAAATGCATAACATTTACTTAAAAATGGTTTAGCCTAAGATTCTTACAGAAACTCAATTCATACATCCCCTCCAACCCTGTCCTGCAACTTGCTACATAATGTAACCCAACACTAAAGGGTGTCTACTGCAGTACCAGCTACCAATTGGTGACAGCCTTCTGGTCGAGGTCATTGAAGTGAACTTCTTTGTTTGGAGAAGACTTGCTACATAATGGTAAACATAATGAACCAGTAGAACACACCTAGCTGGGAGGTTCTTGGTAACCCTGGGGTCCAGCAGCAGGTAGTTGAAGGAGGATTTGAGACGACCTTCCCTCCACATCCTCTGGGGATCCTCAAACTGTCGGGACAGAACCTCCTCCTCCTCCATCATGTCCTTCACTGGGTTACCATGGAGACAGGCTGCCAGCTCCGGGAGGTATCCTGGAGATTCATGGGATTTTCATTTTATTACAGGGCAGGAACAGTACATTATGAATGTCTTCTAAGGCTATAACGACAGGCATGATGCTAATGAATACATTTTTTTGCAATATGCACATGGCCACCCACATCCAAAGGTCTGAAACATTGGGCTGACGCAGCCAAACAGTAGCCGGCCTAGCCGAACACCAGCCGACCCAACCGACCGTTGCTCCTGATCTACTCCTTACCATGGGGGTGTTCAGTTAGTGTTCGGGAGGACAAAGTGATAAATGTGTGACAGGCTTTTATTGTGCTAAATAGACAACAGAAAGGTTGTGCCCACCTGAGTGTTGCTGGCCGGTGAAGCGGACCATGGCCGGGTCCTTCAGCAGTTTGACCAGGTGCAGCAGGTACAGGCGCCGCGTGGATGCAGTGACGGGTCCGGGCAGCTCGCCGAGCGCCTCCAGCCTCTCCCGCAGCTGCTGGTCGCTCAGCTGCTGCAGCTCCGGCGGAACATGGACCACCTCCGCTTCTGACTCGGCCTCACTCTCCGCCGCAAAGTACGCCTTCCAGTCGTACAGGATGGTGTCCTCGCAGCTCACCGTCGACTGGTCCTCCAGGGCCGTGCTGTAGTGGGAGGAGCCCGACATCGACGGACACCTGCGCTCGATCAGCGCGATGCCGTCGCCGTTGTCGGTGTACAAGTACTCCACGGTGGCGTCGGGATCAAAGGAGCGCCTCGTCTTTGCGAATGGGCTGACCTCATTTTCCACGCAGTATTCCGGCTCCTGACTGGAAAGGCTTTCGGTTTCACTAGAAGGCTGACTGTAGAGAGCAAAACCCATCTCTGGAGGACTGGGATCCTCCTTTGAGGCTACAGGAGCAGGAGGTGGTTTCAGGTAACGCTGGGAGTACCGATCGTGGTCACCTAATGGCAGACTGTCGTCGGATGTCATCAACGACCTATCAGGAGCCCCAACAGGCGGTCCGTATTGCGGCCCTGGAGTAGGGTGGATGAAACGCTGAGTTGTCTGCCTCTTGTCTACTGACTGCAAGCTGTCATCGGTCGTTACGACTGACTTTTCAAAGTGATAGGCCGGCTTCCTGAAGATCTGTGCATAGCGATCCTTGTCCAGTCCCAGCATGGACTGTAAACTCTCGTCCGTGGTGTTGTCTGAGGTGAGAAACTCCATGTCTGACATGAGGTCTGACCTGTCCCGCCGTGACCTGTTCAGGCAGGTGAACTTCCTGGCATTTTCTGCCCGCCTTCTCCTGAAGGCCACCTTGGAGTCGTCTCCCTGGCCGTGAAAGGGCCGGGCTCCCTTGTAGCCTTTGGGAACCCAGACCGCGTAGGGAATGGTCTCCTGGTCGTGATCAACAAGATACGAAGGCACACCGCTCTCTGCACTAGCTGCAGTAACACTCGACTTGGTCCTCAACATGAGCTTTCTTCTGAAGTCCCCATCGAGGGTGTCCATGTCCTGAGAGCTGCCACGGTCAGAGGACTGACTGCTGCCTGGGCCATAGGCCTGAGTCAAGGACGCTGCATCATCCTTCCCAGACCTGGCTGACCCCTCTGTACTCCTACTGTTTATTTCGCTCATGTATCTTGCTTTCGCTTGTAGCAGCTGCTTCCTTCTCTCTACCAGCCCTCCCTCGAGGAGCAGTGCCTCTTCAGCACTACTCGGGTCCACACTGTTGTACACTAGGGTGGCTGAGCCGGGAGACAGGGTGCCGCTGGCCTTCAGGGTCTCTTCCTCCTCTGTCAGTGGGTCTTTTCCCTCATACGGCTTCCATCTGGGAGGGTTCAGCAGTATACTCTTCTTCAGCTTGTCTGCGTAGTCAATCAAGTATTTGGTCTTGAAGTCATCATCAGCAACTACATTGTTCGTGGTCGTAATACCTTCTTCGGGAATGAGTTGTGTGTCTGAGGGGACGGACATGGTCGCAGTTTGAGAGGCGGTCGCCAGGGTTGCTTCTTCTTTGGTCACACTGCTTACCTCTGCAAATGATCCGAGGAGCTTTTTTCTACAGCTCCCGAAAGAGCTGCCCAGTGCACTGCCGTCGATTCTCCTTGAATCGGTCCCTGTTTTCATGAGCGGGTCTTTCAGAAGTCTTGGGTCCGAGACCGGGGTGCAGTACTCGCTCTTGTCTGGGCTGTCTTCAGCCCCATTCTCGGCTTGAAGAACACGTGCAAACCTGTGGCCGAGTCTCTCCCTGAAATGGTCCGACATCCCGGGACTTTCATACTCTTTATCGAAACCTCTAAGGTTTCTTGGATGAGAAGAAATCATAAAATGAACTCTTGGCTCTTTTTCACTACCCTCACTCTTGGATTGTCTGATATCTGCAGGCAGAGCAGCTTTGCTTGGTTGAGTGACGCTGGAGGTTGTTTTCAGGCAGCCTGGCCTCTGCATCCCAGGTACCCACTTCGATGGCATTCCAGAGATTTCTCCTGCGGCTGCATCTGCCAAGGGTAACTTTGTTACTGAACTGTCAAACTTCACGCTGCTCTTCCTCTGCACATCTGAAAATCTGTGCTTTGCAGGGAAGCTGGGCTGGTGTGCAGCGCCTATCTGACTCTCACTAACAGACATTTCACTGACAAGCTGCCCTCTTCTCCACACAAGTGTGTCGCTGAGCCTTCTCTTGAATGTATCTGAGAAGGAATAGTCCAGGAAACTCTTCTCCTGCTGTTTCTGCTCCCCTTTTGTCTGCACAACCTTGGATGGTTCGAGCTCCTTTGTACTGGAACCAGACCCTAGACTGAGCTTCCTAGACAAGTCGTTTACCAAGTTTGTCATTTCTGATGTGGGCTCACTTTTAGATGTTTCAACTGCAGCGGAAGGCTTTTCACTGTCATTCGCAACTGCTTCTTCAACAACAAGTTCTTCAACTGTTGACTGTGCTTTTTCGCCTGAAGCGTCTCCCTTTGCTTCACTCCCCTTCATACTTTCTGTGTCTTGCTTTGTAGTTTTGTCATCCTTTAGCTCTGGAGACTGACCATCCCGGTGTCTCATGCCCAGATCCCCTGGAGTAGAGAACTCAATCTCAGTGTCCTCATCCTCAGGACTGTCTGAAGATTGGCCTTCTTCTTTGTCATCAGACACTGTATCGTCCTCTGACCCTCTGTTCTCCTCTTCTGACCACCCGTCCTCCTCTCCACCTGATTCCTTCACTTCTTCCTCCTCCTCCTCCTCCAGGGCAGTGACTGTTGTCAGATCCTCAGTCATACAGGTGCCCTCCATCTGCACAGCTATCTGTGTTTCCATTTCATCACCATGGCTACCAGAGCCATCTTCCTCATGACCATCATCTTCATCATCACCATCATCTCCTTTATCCTCCTCATCTTCCTCAGCCATTTCTTCTTCTCCGGCTTTATCTAAAGAATCATCATCAGTGGAAATATGCCCTTCTGAAAGCTTTTCTTCATGGCTAGTCTCTTCTTTACTTGCTGCTATATCACTCTTGTTGTCTTTCCCTGTTTCTTCTAGTCTATCGGTTTTTGCTTCAGTTTCATCTACAAAGCCTTTGTCTAGCGTAGTGCTTTCAGTACTGTCCTCAAGACCTTTTGATATTGATTGTGCTTCAGTTTCTTTGTCCTTTTTGTCTTCACTTCTTTTGTCATCACTCTGGTCACCTTGCTCCTCATCCCTACCACCGGAGGTATGTCTAGCATCAGGATTGTCGTCAGAGACAGGGCTGCCGTCGTTGTGTTTACTGCTCTCCTTATGATCTGCTGCTTTCTTCACTTCTTCAGGATTGTCTGCATGAGGTGTAGGACTGGAGGGCTTGTTGCCGTCTTCTTCCCAGTCCTCTTCACAGTTTAGGGAGTCATCCAGGGCACTGACCCACACAGACGTCCTGTCCAGGAGGACACTGCTCGAGTCACACGACTCGCTGGAGGACTTCACAAACTCAACAGACTTGTCAGGAGAGGTGCAGTCTATACCCTGCTTGGAGTTGAATCTCTTCATTTTCCTTGAGTCCAAGAACTCACTTTCTGGCACCCCCTGAGGCTGCATCTGTTGCTGTTTTTCTTCTTGTTTATCAGGCTTGAACTTCCTTTCTTGAAGTATGAGTGGCGAGGTGCTCGCATCCTTCTTTGGAGTTACAGTTGGAGAGCACACGTCTGGGGACTTGCATGGGCTGTCCACTGCCATGGATGTTGCTGCATCTCGGTTTGGGCTGTCCACGTGCATGGAGGTGCCTGCATCTTTTTTCTCCACATCCTTCTTCTCCACATCTTTCTTGTCTTTCTGCTTCCTGTGGAGGGTTTGGTTTACAAGGTGCGACAGACCTCTTCTGTGGAAACAGCTCTCTAACAAGCTGTAACCCTGTACTCCGGTGCTAACGTCCTTGGTCTCCACCTGTACAGCCGCTTCTTGGATTTCGTCCATGGGTCCCACCTTAGCGTCTCTCTTGCTCCACGATCGAGTGGTTCTCCTCGGCGGTTCGCTGGGGGAATCCACGAGAGGAAGCCTGGAGGGTCGGGTGACTTGCGTGCCACAGTCTACGGCGTATGTGGAGTTTCCTGTTCCAGGACGTTTGTAGACCTGCAGTAGTAGAAATAATTTTTTCCAGTCAATCAGTATTCTGCAGTATTGCAGAATGTCAAAATTTTGTTCTGTAATTCAGAAATACTTTCTGCACATACACACTTACTTAGAAGTCTGGATCTAAACCCATGGCATATACAAAATTGCATATGGGCAAATATTTTACATGCGATTTGAAAAATACATGCAAAATTACTTGTAGACTCAGTAGTAACACAAAGCTTGTCAAAAGCTCATACCGATAAACACCATTGAACCCCTATCCTGATTTTTTTCAGTCTGCAAAATTGCAGGTTGCTTAATTTTTCTTCTGCGATATTGAAAATGTCCCTGCAAAATGCAGACTGCTGACACTGACCTGAGTTTTTCTCCTGTCGTCAGGCTTGACTTGGAAGCCCGTGCTGCCGTGCAGCTTAGGGAACGTCACATCCGGGTCTGGGGAGGACACCACACTGCCTGTGGTCTTCTGATCCGGCCTGCCAACTGGATAGGCAGATGTAGCTCCATCCTTGGGAAAGAGATGTTTGTAGGTAGGAGGCTGTTGAACATTCTGAGTCTGAAAGACACTGGAAGAATCAACCTCATCCACGTATGGCTTTTCCGGTTCCATGACTTGCACATTGCACTTGGCAGTTTGAGCGGTTTCCATGTTTGTGGGAGAAACTCTATTGGTGCCTCTAGATCTGAATCCACCGAATATACTAGACCTAGGTTTGTTCTTCCCAGCTTTTTCGGGGGTGTTGTTGGGGGTTTTAGGAAGGGCGGCTTCTGGTTTGACCGGTTTGGTGGTTCCCTCTTTGAACGTCAGATGGCTTGATTCTAGATCTGAGGGGCTGATGGGTGGGCCAAAGTTGGAGATACGAGTGGAACTCATGGGCGGGACGCTGAACGTGGAAACAGCCGAGGCGTTGAGGCCGGCCCCGAAGCTGGAGATGCGGCTGGAGGAGAAGGCATCGCCAAAGCTGGGCAGGCGGGAACTGATGGCGCTGAGGTCACGAGAGAAGCTGAAGTTTGGCACCGAGTTGGAGGCCATCTCCTCCACATAGTCAACCACATCACCACACAGCAAGTCTGGGGAGAAAATAAAATATTAATTCATAAAGTTTAAAAAAAACTAGAGAGATAACATTTGCAAGCATTGCAAAGCAAATGCATAATGTTTTACCTTCACATATGGTCTGATCTGTTGATTCTTACTCAAACACATTCATATATAACTCCTGCTATAAAATTGCAACATGATGTAACCCAACACCAGTTACCATGGTGACAGATGTCTGGTTCAGGTCACTAACCTTATTTCTTTGGAGAAGAAGAAATGGAGCAACAACAATGTTTTCCTTATGCGAAGGCAAACATAAAAACAAGAACAACTTTATTCAACTTTAATTGATGAACTGATATGAGTTAAAGTAGACTGACTGTAGTTGTACTGAGGGATGACATCCTCCATGCCCATGTCCATGGCAGACCGCTCGTACTCCTGCAGGGCCTGGATACAGAACGTCTCTCCATAGTCCAGAGCCATGTCAAGGGCTGTCCGACCCTCCTGAAAAAAAACACAGCCAACACTTGTCATTCCCATATGTACAGATGTAGTACACATTTTAGGGCTCGAAATACTGAGGGTGTATGCACCTTAGTGCAGGTAAAATTGGGGCTGTGCAGGTATTTTTGATGTCTACCTGCACTGGTCCATATACTGGGTATATGCAGGTTAGTGCAGGTAAAATTGGAGCTGTGCAAGTATTTTTTACGTCTACCTGCACCTAACCTGCACTGGTCCATAAACTGGGTATATGCAGGTTAGTGCAGGTAAAATTGGGGCTGTGCAGGTATTTTTTATGTCTACCTGCACTGGTCCATATACTGGGTATATGCAGGTTAGTGCAGGTAAAATTGGAGCTGTGCAAGTATTTTTTACGTCTACCTGCACCTAACCTGCACTGGTCCATATACTGGGTATATGCAGGTTAGTGCAGGTAAAATTGGGGCTGTGCAGGTATTTCTGATGTCTACACCAGAACCTGACCTACACTGGTGAGGAAAGTCGTGTAAAGCGCCTTCCCAGGGGCACAACTTGAAGACTTTGTCAGGGATTCAAACCCAGGACCTCCAGAACCGTACACCCTAACTATTACACCACATAACACCACAGAAGTACAGATGATCTGACCTGGTCGATGGTGTGAGGGTCTGCTCCATTGACTATCAGCAGTTGGAGACACTTCAGTTTCCCCCAGGACGCTGCCACGTGGACTGGTGTGGTTCCTTCCTCATCCCTGTCAAAACGGAACCATGACATTGTAAGTATTTATTCAATAGCTACATGATACAGTTAGTAGAAATTCTTCGATCAGTGACTGTATTACGTACCTCCAAAATACCTCTACATGATACCGTACTTGAAATATTCCCATGCAAATTATACCATGCACATGGGACATTCCAAATGGTGGCAAACAGAGAAATAGATACAATTAAATTCCATATTGATTAAAACTAATAAAATAATAATAAACTAATAAAAGTAAAGTGAGATCTAGAGGGCACATACTACTAATCGTAATACATGACAGACTTTCAGGGACAGCTAGAGTATTGTAGGACACTATGAATTCAACAAGAAACAATCTGCATGGTTCTGTTGCTTTTTTATATTACAATTGACTGCCTAGTTCTGTCCTGATTTATTTGAATTAAGATTCTGTCTGTCAAGTTTATTACTGTCTGTGGAAGTTCAGAAGAACTTCAAGAATATATGTTAATTTTGTCAAATTGTACAGGTACAGGTCTGGACCTGTATCTAAATCTCTGTACCTGTACCTGATGTTACGTTTAGGTACTGAGTACACCATATGTACATGTACATACTAGTAATGTCTTAAGAAAATCTTGAGTTATCTTCTTAACCTTACCTGACATTGGGGTTTCCCCCATAACTGAGGATGAGTTTGACAAAGTCCAGTGCCCGGTCCACACCCACTGCCAGGTGAAAGGGGGTGACACCCTGTGTGGGTAACAGCAGGTTGGGGTCTGCACCTTTCTTCAGCAATGTCTCTGCTTGGCTACATCAGGAAGGCACAACATCAACAATTAGTAAAAGTATATATACAATACATATAAACTATTAAGCTAATATAACTGTGGAATAACTTGAAATGAAGACATAACGTTTAATACAGGTGTTTTGTCCCATGTGATAACAGTTATCACACGGGCTTCCAAAAGCTTTGTGGAATAATTTGAATGCGTTCCGTGTGTGCCACGTGCACTGCTTTCAAAATTTGAATACTAGACGCTGGAATTGATGTACAATTTTTGGTTTAAGGACATCAAATTTTCTAAATTTTCGGTGTGCACTTTCCATTCAAATGTGTGCTTTCTTGGGTGGGTGGGTTGGTGTGCATGTAAAATGTGTGTACATAGTATTGTATACATAATGTGTATATCATCAGCATAACTCCTGATGCTTTTCCATCAGTTCTTTGACGCTTGACAAATCATGCATGACTTCTCTTCGGTGCATTTCAAAAGCTATATATAGCAATATCTCTTCGGCCAAATCTGTGAAGTCATCAGATTTGTGCTATTCATAACAATACCATTACATGGCTTCAATGCCTCTCAGGACAAGATAACAGAGCATCTATTGAGTATTGTTTGAGTATTGTTTGCATTGTCATTCATGTCAATTGTTGCGGGCAGAATTAGATTTGTGGCACAGCAGGAGTCCGTGTTTGTTTGACCCTGCAACCCTGGCCAACAATTCCTACACAGCTTTTCAAGCACGATTTTCTGGTCCTTTCTGGATGACTTCTTTTCAGTTGTTGTAACGTGATGCTTTTTTTTTTCAGCTACAAAGTGTGTGGTTTCAATAATGGGTCTAAGTGACTTGATAATCAACAGAATCAAATTTTGATAATTGAAGATTCTAACAGTATAACTTGAAAAATTAAACATGTAAATAAAACAGTGTAACGTGTTTATCTACAGAAACCACAAGGGCGGGTAAAAGAAAATACCACAGAACATGTGGCATGTTACGATGGGGCTTCCTCTAACCACTGACCGACAGACCAGAGTCCCAAAGGGAAAACTTCGTGAACTTTTCTACTTATTAAAATAATAACCATTTGAAAACCCCAGACACAAACTGACGGAATTAAGAAGATATACACACGTCTACATCATTTGCTGACACGATAACTAGATACAAAACAACTGCTACAAAAGCCAATAACATTTTTAAATGTGACAAGTCTGAGTAACGAACCTGATATCGTCCCGCTCGATGGCTTCAAAAAGTTTAATGGCAAGACGGTCACGGCGGTATCGCCTCAGAGACATCCTGGAGACTCTTGGTAAGTCGCCACACTCATCTAAAGGTTATCCTCGCCTGGCGTGGCTGGAAAGCGGAGTTAGGACTCACGGCTGCTACAGCGAGCGTCAAGTTTGGTTCGAACTTCAAGCCGCCATGATGTTAGCTTCAGTTTTGCCGCGGAAATATGGTCTATACCATTCCAAGCCTTTGTGGGGGTGGTGTTTTAATTTAGCACTAGTACATTCGACTTTCATATCTTATTCGTGCTTTTATAGAAGTTTTTCAATAACTTTACAAACTATTTATTTATACCTAAAGGGTTGAAGAAGTGAATAATTTATCTATTTATGGAACACTAGAAAACAAAATGGCATGTCACCCTTCAAAAATTATATATGCAAAACCCCAGTCTGTGACCTTTCACATTGCAAGATGGCGACACGTGAGGGAAAACAACTGTCAACATACCTGTTCTTGGTTTACGTAACTTTTATGTCCTCGTATTTTGTTCTACATGGTAAGAATACTTGTTTATTTGTTGACGATGTTCAGACGCACATGTTACATGCATAAGTATACTATTATTTGTCGATAAGACGTCAGAATTTAAAGAATTTTAACTCAAGAACCCAGGGGTTTATATTTGAGACAGGTTGTTCCATTTTTATTTGTCCACAAGGCTTGTGTAAACTGTAACCAAGAAGCTTTAAAAGCTCCTTGATGAACCAAAAGGGGGTGTCCAGCTGGATTGTTCACGTTGCAAAAGCGCGTTGCAAAACAGGAATGGTACAAAAAAGGAAGTATCCATGTTTCAGAAAATTTATCACCTTATAAATAGATTATTGATGTATTTTGTAACATAATTTCTCTGGTTTTGAGCTCCACATTTGTTTCATATATACATGTAATAGTAAACCACTATTTTAAGCTTACAAATTTACTTTTAGTTCTGTAATAAAAAAAAGTTGCTTAGTTGAACTTGTCATTTCCGATTGCTAATATATAAAATATTATCACTTTGTCTCAATTTTTCCAGTCCACGGTGCCAATGAATGTGTGCAGAAGTCATTTCCTGGAGAGTCTTTTGTGTGTGTCTGTAATTCTACCTACTGCGATGACATTGAACCCAACACCAGGGTAGAACTTCCCAACTTTAACCTGTACAGATCTACTAAGGCAAAGGAAAGGTTCATTAAAAAAATCCTGAAATTCACGCAGACAGTGCCTCAAGCAAGTAAGTTGATAACTTGACTACTTGTAAGAAAAATTTTACAAATGTAGCTTGACTTTACATTTGTCGTAAAGTTTACAATCATGATACTAAGGCCTGGAAAAAAATGCTGTGTTTCCAGTTTCCCGGCCAATCCTAACAAAAACCCGCTAACCCTAGCCTTTTTTTATTGCTGGTAAGGCTATAAAATCTTTCATCAGACATCTGAATTTCAAACCCTCTGAGTCTGAAACTTAATGCATTTTCAGAAGCAATTTTTTCTTTGGTAAATCGGGCAAAATAATTTTATGAACAAGAAAACAGGTGAATGAGTCCTTGAGACAGTCCAGATTCATTGTTGAACTTCATTTCCTGGATCATTTGAGCTGAAATCTAAAAATAAAACAGGACTGAAATCAGGAACACAACATTATGTTCCTAAGTCTAAACTATAATGATAAATCAGGTTAAGGAATGAACAGCTTGTGGATACTTCTTGACTCAATGCTTCTTTTCTATCTGTTCTTTTTTATTTAATTTTACCTTTCTAAACATTTGGTATATCATTATGAATGAATGAATTTTGTCAAATTTTCACCTTGCTTGTTCTAACTTCTAGAGAAATAATCAACCAAAATAATCAACAACTGTCTCTAGAAAACGTCTGGGTGGTCCACAAGAATGTGACGTACCAGAAGATGAAGGGATTTGGTGGTGCCTTCACTGATGCTGCCACTATCAACATCATGAGCCTGTCCAAACTCACTCAAGACAGGCTTATTGCTGCTTACTTCAGTCCCAAAGAAGGTTAGTATCGAAATACATGTAGATAAACTGTGCTGCGATGAATGTTAGACATCCAGGTAATGAGATGCAAAAGGAAACTATTACTCAGAAACTGGAAACTGGATAGGTTTTGAAAACAATTTGAAAACTGTCAGACATTTCAAGTAGCATCCAACTACGTACTTTTAGTCTCTGATGAAAAATTGTGAATGGAACTTGAAACGTGTACTGTGTGTAAACTGTGTCCTTGATGAAACTTCTCGGGTGACAGAGCACCCAAATGTCATTACTTAGTACCAGTATGTCACAGTGGGAGTGTGTATATCCACAAGCAATTGCAATCCAGGATAGTGAGTGAGTGAGTGTGAATTGCAACTCTTACAATAATGTTGTTTCACATACATGTACGTAATAGTTTCATAAAGTTGGTAAGTCACTGAATGAAAAGACCTTTTTTGTATTGTATTTTGTATTCAATATTAAGTCATGTGGAGTGTTATTAAATGTTCCCCAGGAATTGAGTACACGTTAGGAAGAGTTCCCATGGCAGGGTGTGACTTCTCCACCAGGGAGTACACCTACGCAGACTCCCCTCAGGACTTCAGCATGGACAAGTTTGCTCTGGCTGAGGAAGACCTCAAGTACAAGGTGAAGTCAAAAGCTAATACCTGCTATGTACATGTATGTTTCATGGAAGTATTGTTTTTGGTCTGTGTGTGTGTGTTTCCATGTGTGTGTGTGTCTCTGTGTTTCCGCATGGCCCTTAGGTCATGTTGTATTGGATATGGTCGGGTTCAGTCTATCCCAGAGGGAGAAAGGCATTAATTATGTCTATATCTCGTAGCATTTGCTGTTTTCACAGGTGTTTTTCATTACATGACCTCCTTGACAGTGCGATTTCCCTTGCACAATAAAGAAAGACACCATGGTGAATGAGAAGAGAACACAGTTACCATCACACAAGATCTGAATATTTCATGGAGGTGTAATGTCTCTGAAAAACCAAAATTGTTGTAAATCCTGTGCATTTACTCACACGAGAAAAGTAAAAGATTTTTTTTTTTTCTTTAGATTCCAGTCATCCAGCGTGCTCTCTCCATGAGTTCCAGGAATGTGTCCTTATTTGGCAGTGCGTGGAGTGCGCCTGCTTGGATGAAAACCGACCACAGCCTGACCGGGAAGGGCACTCTGATTGGCCAGGCTGGTGACAAGTACCACAAGGCTTGGGCACTGTACTTTGCAAAGTAGGACTTATTCCTATAAACTTGCTTCTTCTTTTCTGCTTACCCCTTGCTGGGATTAACAGGGTAACAAAGAAGAATAATTATGCTATGATTATAATAATAATAATAGTAGTATAGATTGGTTGTACTTGAAAGGCAACATTTTTTCTATCATTCATATGTTACATTTATATCTAAGCTTGTAGCTTAAGGATCAGATGGTGTAACAATGTCACCTGCAATTGTGGAAAGGTGTCTTGACACAATGTGTAACCTACGTTTTATCAAATCCTATGGAAGCTGAGATAGATTTATTTACCTACCGAAGAGGAAATATTAAGCATTGAAACGTTAAACTATAGTTCTTTCATCGATGAAGGTTAGACATCCAGGTAATACGATATGCCAAAAAACCGTTACTCAAGCAACTGGATATGATTTTGAAAACGTCAAAACGATTGTTTGACGTTTTCAAAATCATATCCAGTTGCTTGAGTAACGGTTTTTTGGCATATAGTTCTTTCAAATTACCACGGATTTCTATTTCTCAGCTTAAGCAAACTGCTGGATTCCTGTCTTTCCAGATTTCTGGAGGAGTACAAGAAGCAAGGTTTGGAGTTCTGGGGTCTGACAGCTCAGAATGAACCGGCAGACGGCATGATCACAGACTTCTCCTTCAACTGTATGGGCTGGACTGCAGGTACTACAGCAGGGCTTGAAATACTGGGTTCATGTGCACCTTAGTGCACCCAAATTTGGAGCTGTGCACCCAATCTTTTTCTGTGGGTGCACTGGTGCACCTAAATATTTTTGTACATATTCTATTACATACTAAATGTATAATAGTATACAGGATATTCTGGGAATCTGTCAGAAAAATAATATTGATAAAATCTTTGGTTGTAGTAGTTCTGTAAGATTTTGAAGTTAGCTCCCATTTCATATTCAAGCTTAGATTTCGATAAGATCTGTAAATTAGGTTGTGTATTGTGCACCCAAAAAATTTTTGGTGCTCCAAATTTTTTAGGTTGGGTGCACCAGTGCACCTATTCCCAAAAAGGAATTTCGGGCCTTGTACAGGAAACTAGATGGTTGAAACATGTCGGCAGAACGTACTGCACCTTTGCCAAACCCGTAATGCATTGTGCATAGCACTTTGGCAGAACATCTCATTTAAGATCATATTTGTGCATATAAGGTTAACATCCTAATGTCTGTAGTTTCCAAATGGTGTGTCAGAAAAGATGTCATCTGCAACAGGCGAAGTTCTGGTGCAACGTTGACCAAACATCCAACGAAAACCGTAGTTTGTCACACTAGATAGTTTGGTTACTATTAATGATGCAATTTCAGGGTGGTAAAACAAAAACAAAAAAACATTCTGACAATCTGTCTGATATTGACTTTGAAAACATGGGTTTCCAAGCCCTAAAAACTGCATTGGATGCCTTTAAGCATGCTTTCCTTCCCAGAAAGCCAGCGTGACTGGGTGGCAGCAGACCTGGGTCCAACGTTAGAGGAGAGGGGACATGGTGACGTCAGCCTCATGATGCTGGATGATAACAGGATCTGGCTACCTGCCTGGGCTGATACTGTAAGTCAGTGTAAGCTTGTTTGCACTGTTGAAGAAACTGATGCGTAACATGGAACTAATGATGAGTTCAGCACCAAGGAGAGATCCATACCTATAAAATCAAGGCACTGTTTATTAAAGTCAGCAAGTCAAGTTTTGGCCTCCTTTCACAACACCTATGCTTTTTAAGGACTATGTTTAGTCTTGAGTTATCTTTCAGTAGAAGAAGTCTGGCTTCTTTTGTAGCATATTGTATATCTTTTTAGTGGTGTTTCTTTTTTTCATTTATTCACATATGTTTATTGAATATTGGGCAAAAAGCAATAGTTGCTTATATAACACCTTCTACCTTTTTATATCTCTTTACCACTACCAAGGGACTACTACAGATATTATGCAGAAAGATGTTGTTAAAACACAAATTCCTTGTGTATTGTTGGAGACACTACTACACTGCATAACATAGAACTGACAGTGAGTTCAGCACCAAGGAGAGGTCCACACTTATAACTTCCATGCACTGTTATACTGTTTACTAGATGCACCACTGAGTGTGGCTTGAAACCACTTACCAGTGTTCTAGCTAGCCAGCCTGAATTTTTTTTCCATCATCTTGTAATATTATGTGGGACAAGAATAGGGGGTCCAGGACCACACTGTCCTGGAAAATTTTGAAATCTTGACCTTCTAAAACATTATTTCCTGCATTTTGCTCCTAGACTAAGCTTAAACTTTAATGACACCTGTTTAAAGTTGAAATTTTGATCCAACACAAAAAGTGTTGGATCAAAACACCTAGAGCTTTTGACCAGTCACTCTGGTCTTCCTGAGTATACTGACCCAGTGAGGCTTGTCACGTGGCTTCTTTGAAGTGGTGGAAAGCTCTAGGTGAGACAACTTTTTGTGTTGGATCAATAGTTTTAATGTCAAAATAAGTAAGTCATAACAATGTCAAAATGAATAAGTCAAAATTAAACAATATCTGCATTGATTTACTGCATTTACATTGTACTATGATTGTCTTAAATACATTATACCAATACTACTCTGTGTTGACCTGTAGGTACTGCAGAATGCCACAGCTGCCCGGTATGTGAAGGGTATCGGTGTTCACTGGTACATGAACTCAGTGGTCCCACCGCTGACCCTCAGCGCGACCCATGAGCGTCACCCTGACTACTTCATCCTGGCCACGGAGGCCTGCAGCGGGTCCTTCCCCTGGAACCAACACGTGGTGCTGGGCAGCTGGGGCAGGGGAGAGGACTACTCACACGACATCATTCAGGTAATGCTCCTGTCACACATAGCCAACTTTAGACTCCAGATCACTGCTGCATCATCTAAACCCCGATAGGAAATCAAACATGTATGCGGAAAATCAAAGAAATCTGTTAAACCCATCCATGGTTAGGAGTACAAAATGTAGGTCGGGAGCAAGGTCGGCTGGTGTTCAGCCAGGTCGGCTACTGTTCGGCTGTGCCGGTCAACATGTTTCAAACATTTGGGTATGTACAATGTACATTACAGGAGATTCAGGCATGGTTGACTGGTGTTTAGGAGGAGTTCAGGGCGTGGTTGGCAGTCAAATTTGACTCAAATTTAACTCAAAATTTGATTTGATTCATGTGTAAAGGTAGACGTAGCCTAAATCTGCTCCTGATGACCTACAGCCAACCTTGGTCAACTGGTGAACAGGGCAAGTCTCTGAATGTATGACAGGGGCTTCACTTCTTTGTACAGAGTAGGAAAAAAATTGTTTTTGGTAGTCTAAGAGATTCTTGTTTTTGACGTCTGAAAGTTTATTTGAAATTTGTTGGTAGACTGGGTCTGCTTTGCTTTCTCTAGTATTTAGATGTCTAAATTGTCCTTGTTTTTCACCTGAAACAGAACCTGCAGAACTGGGTTGTCGGCTGGGTGGACTGGAATTTGGCCTTAAATGGCACTGGTGGGCCAAACTGGGCCAACAACTTTGTGGATGCTCCCATCATTGTAGACTCTAGAAAAGATGAATTCTATAAGCAGCCCATGTACTATCATATGGGACACTTCAGGTAGGATTGGGAAACAAATGTCATCATGGATGATATTTCTTGATTTACATATAATTGTGCACATTGTTCACATGTTTAAATGATCATGTCAGCACAATGTACTGCACCTGCAATTACACATGTAGGCCACACCAATTTGATTTGTTGGTTCTCAGATTTTTAAAGAAAAATATGAAGTGACAGAGCAAAAAGAATAATAATATCCTGTGATAGCCC